>NW_025745398.1:463909-486409 GCF_021184085.1 Oncorhynchus gorbuscha | reverse complement strand
AGGAGTCTTATAGGTTGGGGGTAGAAGCTGTTAATAAGAAGGAGTCTTATAGGTTGGGGATAGAAGCTGTTAATAAGAAGGAGTCTTATAGGTTGGGGGTAGAAGCTGTTAATAAGAAGGAGTCTTATAGGTTGGGGGTAGAAGCTGTTAATAAGGAGTCTTATAGGTTGGGGGTAGAAGCTGTTAATAAGAAGGAGTCTTATAGGTTGGGGGTAGAAGCTGTTAATAAGAAGGAGTCTTATAGGTTGGGGGTAGAAGCTGTTAATAAGAAGGAGTCTTATAGGTTGGGGGTAGAAGCTGTTAATAAGAAGGAGTCTTATAGGTTGGGGTAGAAGCTGTTAATAAGAAGGAGTCTTATAGGTTGGGGGTAGAAGCTGTTAATAAGAAGGAGTCTTATAGGTTGGGGGTAGAAGCTGTTAATAAGAAGGAGTCTTATAGGTTGGGGGTAGAAGCTGTTAATAAGAAGGAGTCTTATAGGTTGGGGGTAGAAGCTGTTAATAAGAAGGAGTCTTATAGGTTGGGGGTAGAAGCTGTTAATAAGAAGGAGTCTTATAGGTTGGGGGTAGAAGCTGTTAATAAGAAGGAGTCTTATAGGTTGGGGGTAGAAGCTGTTAATAAGAAGGAGTCTTATAGGTTGGGGGTAGAAGCTGTTAATAAGAAGGAGTCTTATAGGTTGGGGGTAGAAGCTGTTAATAAGAAGGAGTCTTATAGGTTGGGGGTAGAAGCTGTTAATAAGAAGGAGTCTTATAGGTTGGGGGTAGAAGCTGTTAATAAGAAGGAGTCTTATAGGTTGGGGGTAGAAGCTGTTAATAAGAAGGAGTCTTATAGGTTGGGGGTAGAAGCTGTTACTAAGAAGGAGTCTTATAGGTTGGGGGTAGAAGCTGTTAATAAGAAGGAGTATTATAGGTTGGGGGTAGAAGCTGTTAATAAGAAGGAGTCTTATAGGTTGGGGGTAGAAGCTGTTAATAAGAAGGAGTCTTATAGGTTGGGGGTAGAAGCTGTTAATAAGAAGGAGTCTTATAGGTTGGGGGTAGAAGCTGTTACTAAGAAGGAGTCTTATAGGTTGGGGGTAGAAGCTGTTACTAAGAAGGAGTCTTATAGGTTGGGGGTAGAAGCTGTTAATAAGAAGGAGTCTTATAGGTTGGGGGTAGAAGCTGTTAATAAGAAGGAGTCTTATAGGTTGGGGGTAGAAGCTGTTAATAAGAAGGAGTCTTATAGGTTGGGGGTAGAAGCTGTTAATAAGAAGGAGTCTTATAGGTTGGGGGTAGAAGCTGTTAATAAGAAGGAGTCTTATAGGTTGGGGGTAGAAGCTGTTAATAAGAAGGAGTCTTATAGGTTGGGGGTAGAAGCTGTTAATAAGAAGGAGTCTTATAGGTTGGGGGTAGAAGCTGTTAATAAGAAGGAGTCTTATAGGTTGGGGGTAGAAGCTGTTAATAAGAAGGAGTCTTATAGGTTGGGGGTAGAAGCTGTTAATAAGAAGGAGTCTTATAGGTTGGGGGTAGAAGCTGTTAATAAGAAGGAGTCTTATAGGTTGGGGGTAGAAGCTGTTAATAAGAAGGAGTCTTATAGGTTGGGGGTAGAAGCTGTTAATAAGAAGGAGTCTTATAGGTTGGGGGTAGAAGCTGTTAATAAGAAGCCTCGATATTTTTATGTAATTTTATTGTTACTCCACTGGTGTGATGAGGCCCGATGCTCCACTTGTGTGATGAGGCCCGATGCTCCAATAACTGAAGGCCCGATGCTTTTATGGTGTGATGAGGCCCGATTCCACTTGGTTGATGCTCCACTGGTGTGATGAGGCCCGATGCTCCACTTGGTGTGATGAGGCCCGATGCTCCACTTGGTGTGATGCTCCACTTGGTGTGATGAGGCCTGATGCTCCACTGGTGTGATGAGGCCCGATGCTCCACTTGGTGTGATGCTCCACTGGTGTGATGAGGCCCGATGCTCCACTGGTGTGATGAGGCCCGATGCTCCACTTGGTGTGATGCTCCACTGGTGTGATGAGGCCCGATGCTCCACTTGGTGTGATGAGGCCCGATGCTCCACTTGGTGTGATGCTCCACTGGTGTGATGAGGCCCGATGCTCCACTTGGTGTGATGAGGCCCGATGCTCCACTTGGTGTGATGCTCCACTTGGTGTGATGCTCCACTTGGTGTGATGAGGCCTGATGCTCCACTTGGTGTGATGAGGCCCGATGCTCCACTTGGTGTGATGCTCCACTTGGTGTGATGAGGCCCGATGCTCCACTTGGTGTGATGAGGCCAGATGCTCCACTTGGTGTGATGAGGCCCGATGCTCCACTTGGTGTGATGAGGCCCGATGCTCCACTTGGTGTGATGAGGCCCGATGCTCCACTTGGTGTGATGAGGCCCGATGCTCCACTTGGTGTGATGAGGCCCGATGCTCCACTTGGTGTGATGATGCTCCACTTGGTGTGATGAGGCCCGATGCTCCACTTGGTGTGATGAGGCCCGATGCTCCACTTGGTGTGATGAGGCCCGATGCTCCACTTGGTGTGATGAGGCCCGATGCTCCACTTGGTGTGATGAGGCCCGATGCTCCACTTGGTGTGATGCTCCACTTGGTGTGATGATCCACTTGGTGTGATGCTCCACTTGGTGTGATGCTCCACTTGGTGTGATGCTCCACTTGGTGTGATGAGGCCTGATGCTCCACTTGGTGTGATGAGGCCAGATGCTCCACTTGGTGTGATAAAGCCTGATGCTCCACTTGGTGTGATGAGGCCTGATGCTCCACTTGGTGTGATGAGGCCTGATGCTCCACTTGGTGTGATGAGGCCCGATGCTCCACTTGGTGTGATGAGGCCCGATGCTCCACTTGGTGTGATGAGGCCCGATGCTGGTGTGATGAAGCCAGAGAGCGAGAGAGAGAGAGAGAGAGAGAGAGAGAGAGAGAGAGAGAGAGAGAGAGAGAGAGAGAGAGAGAGAGAGAGAGAGAGAGAGAAGATGTTTAAATACTTGTAAACTATTTCACTCTGTTCAGTAAAGTCTCAAGCCAAGCTTGGAGGTGGTGCAGACATCGTTCATACATTCTAACGTGTGCATCCATTTGCATGACATTACAGTCGTGCTTTGATTATTCTGAACTAGCATCAACAGTCCTACAGGATATTCATAAGGCTGTGGGTGGATTAACAACAGTGTATCTTGACCAGACCGCCTATTATTGATTAAAGGCAGGCCAGCCAGGGACAGAGGGAGAGAGAGGTAGAGAGATGTGGAGAGGTAGAAGGAGAGGGAGCGGGAGAGAGGGAGAGAGGTAGAAGGAGAGGGAGCAGGAGAGAGGGAGAGAGGTAGAAGGAGAGGGAGCAGGAGAGAGGGAGAGAGGTAGAAGGAGAGGGAGCAGGAGAGAGGGAGAGAGGTAGAGAGGTGTAGAGGTAGAAGGAGAGAGGGAGAGAGGTAGAGAGGTAGAGAGGTGTAGAGGTAGAAGGAGAGAGGTAGAGAGGTAGAGAGGTAGAGAGGTGTAGAGGTAGAAGGAGAGAGGTAGGAGGTAGAGAGGTAGAGAGGTGTAGAGGTAGAAGGAGAGAGGTAGAGAGGTAGAGAGGTGTAGAGGTAGAAGGAGAGAGGGAGAGAGGTAGAGAGGTAGAGAGGTGTAGAGGTAGAAGGAGAGAGGTAGAGAGGTAGAGAGGTAGAGAGGTGTAGAGGTAGAAGGAGAGAGGTAGAGAGGTAGAGAGGTAGAGAGGTGTAGAGGTAGAAGGAGAGAGGGAGAGAGGTAGAGAGGTGTAGAGGTAGAAGGAGAGAGGGAGAGAGGTAGAGAGGTAGAGAGGTGTAGAGGTAGAAGGAGAGAGGTAGAGAGGTAGAGAGGTGTAGAGGTAGAAGGAGAGAGGGAGAGAGGTAGAAGGAGAGGGAAAGGGAGAGAGGGAGAGAGAGAGAGAAAGAGGGAGTGGGAGAGAGGGAGTGGGAGGGAGAGAGAGGGAGAGGGCGGAACTACAGACGGTAGAGTCCTTTGGTGTTTCCTGGTCGTGCTAGACTAGAGGCACACTTACCAGAGATAAATAATAATAGCTACCCTACTCCACAACACATGAAACATTGAACAGGCTCGATGAACGCCAGGCCAGCAGGGTAGTATCTTCTCTTTGAAAGTCAAGTGTGATGGTTGAGTTTCTGACTCCACTCCACAATTGATATTCTTCTTTCCTTCATTTTTGCCCAGCGATAGAGTATCTGTTCTTTTAAAAGTCAAGTTTGTCGCTCTTGAAAAAAATATATATATATTTTACATTATATTTAAGTCATTTAGCAGACGCTCTTATCCAGAGCAATTTACAATTAGTGCATTTATCTTAAGGTAACTAGGTAAGATAATCACAGCCAGTACATTCTTACCCAATAAAGTAGCTCAGCAAAGTCCTTGCTAGTAAAAGGGAAATAATGTTGAGTGTTAGTTCCTGAAAGGGTGGGGGAGGTACTGTGGGATTATGTAACATACTCTTTGAGGATGTAAGGTTTCAGATGTTTTCAGAAGATGGGCCGGGGGGGGGGAGTTGGTGCCACCATTAGGGTGTTTTTGCAGGGTCACAACAAGGTTCTTTACACTCTGGGAGTGGGACACAGTGGAGTTGTCAACCTTGTGGAGAGGTCTTGGAGCGGGCAGGCGCTTCCCCGGGACGAAGAGCTGCTCTGTCTTGTTGAGGTTGAGCTTGAGGTGGTGGGCAGGGTTATTTGAAAATATGCCATAGTCGAGTGACTTGGTGTTGAGAGAGAAGAGAAGAGGGCCTAGAACCGAGCCCTGGGCGACACCAGTAGTGGTACATGGTGCAGACACAGATCCTCTTCATTTCATCTGGTAGGAGCGGCCTGCCAGGTAGGATGCAGAGTGTGCAGAGCCAGAGACACCCAGCCCTGAGAGGGTGAAGAGGAGGACCTGATAGAGCCTGAGACACCCAGCCCTGAGAGGGTGGAGAGGAGGATCTGATAGAGCCTGAGACACCCAGCCCTGAGAGGGTGGAGAGGAGGATCTGATAGAGCCTGAGACACCCAGCCCTGAGAGGGTGGAGAGGAGGATCTGATAGAGCCTGAGACGTCCAGCCCTGAGAGGGTGGAGAGGAGGATCTGATAGAGTCTAAGATACCCAGCCCTGAGAGGGTGGAGAGGAGGACCTGATAGAGCCTGAGACACCCAGCCCTGAGAGGGTGGAGAGGAGGATCTGATAGAGCCTGAGACGCCCATCCCTGAGAGGGTGGAGAGGAGGATCTGATAGAGCCTGAGACGCCCAGCCCTGAGAGGGTGGAGAGGAGGATCTGATAGAGCCTGAGACGCCCAGCCCTGAGAGGGTGAAGAGGAGGGTCTGATGGTTCACGGTGTCGAAGGCAGAGGATAGATCTAGGAGGATGAGCACAGAGGAGAGAGAGTCAGCTTTGGCAGTGAGGACAGCCTTCGTAACACAGAGGAGAGCCGTCTGGGTTGAAAACAACATGAATGTCCCCCACTCCACACTAGGGTGACAAATGGAGGGAATACTGTATTACTGGAAACTAGTACTAGTAAACTACCAGAATGTTATGTAATTTATCCCAAGACGTCTAGTGGCCCTTTTTGGGTACTTCAGATCATCCCAGGGGTCTGTAATTATATCTGGCCCTCTGTGTGGCCTTATCACATGTCAAATATATAAAATAATCAAATAAGTTTATTTACAAATAAAATATTGAATGGCGAAGCTGTAAAACATTATTCTAAATATACTGTGCCTTCGGGAAGTATTCAGACCCCTTGACTTTTTCCACATGTTGTTACAGCCTTATTCTAAAATTGATTCAATTGTTTTTTCCCCTCATCAATCTACACACAATACCCCATAATGACAAAGAAAAAACAAGTTTAGAAAATGTTTGCTAGTTTATCAAATATAAAAAAGGAAATATCACATTTACATAAGTTCTCAAAACATTTTTGAAGTACCTTTGGCGGTGATTACAGCATCGACTCTTGAGTCTTGACGCTACAAGCTTGGCACACCTGTATTTGGGGAGTTTCTCCCATTCTTCTCTGCAGATCCTCTCAAGCTCTGTCAGGTTTGATGGGGAGTGTCGCTGCACTGCTATTTCCAGGTTTCTCCAGAGATGTTATATTGGGTTCAAGCCCAGGCTCTGGCTGGGCCACTAAAGGACATTCAGAGACTAGTCCCGGAGCCACTCCTGCGTTGTATTGGCTGTGTGCTTAGGGTCGTTGTCCTGTTGGAAGGTGAACCTTTGGCCCAGTCTGAGGTCCTGAGCAGGTTTTCTTGTCAAGGATCTCTCTGTACTTTGCTCCATTCATCTTTAACTCGATCCTGACTAGTCTCCCAGTCCCTGCTGCTGAAAAACATCCCCACAGTATGATGCTGCCACCACCACTATTCACCGTAGGGATGGTGCCAGGTTTCCTCCAGATGTGATGCTTGGCATTCAGGCCAAAGAGTTCAATCTTGGTTACATCAGACCAGAGAATCTTGTTTCTCATGGTCTGAGAGTCTTTAGCTGCCTTTTGGCAGTCATGTGTCTTTTACTGAGGAGTGGCTTCCTTCCACTTTACCGTAATAGCCTGATTGGTGGAGCGCTGCAGAGATTGCTGTCCTTCTGGAAGGTTCTCCCATCTCCACAGAGGAACTCTGGAGCTCTGTCAGAGTGGCTGTCGGGTACTTGTCACCTCCCTGACCAAGGCCCTTCTCCCCTGATTGTTCAGTTTGTCCTGACAGACAGCTGGTGGTTGGTGGTTCCAAACTTCTTCCATTTAAGAATGATGGAGGCCACTGTGTTGTTGGGGACCTTCAATGCTGCAGAAATATTTTGGTGCCCTGCCAAAGATCTGTGCCTCGACACAATCCTGTCTCGGAGTTCTACAGACACTTCCTTTGACCTCATGGCTTGGTTTTTGCTCTGACCTGCACTGTCAACTGTGGGACCTTATATAGACAGGTGTGTACATTTCCAAATCATGTCCAATCAATTAAATTTACCACAGGTGGACTCCAATCAAGTTGTAGAAACACCTCAAGGATGATCAATGGAAACAGGATGCACCTGAGCTCAATTTTGAGTCTCATAGCAAAGTGTCTGAATATTTATGTAAATAAGATATTTCTGTTTTTTTATTTCTAATAAATTTGCAAAAAAATAAATAAAGCTGTTTTTTGCTTTGTCATGATGGGGTATTGTGTGTAGATTGCTGAGAAAAAAGGTTATATTTAATCCGTTATGGAATAAGGCTGTAACATAACAACATGTGGAACAAGGGAAGGGGTCTGAATACTTCCTGAATGCCCTGTAAACCATCAACATTGTGAATACCATTGGTGTTTAATATGAGAGTTTCATCATGAACAACCCCCCCCCCCCAAAAAAATATATTTAGTGCTATAAACCTGCACATGTTCTCTCAGTTTCATAGCAACATGTGTAGAATAGCAGGAAATTAGCTCTAAAACAGTAAGATTTTCTCTCAGCCTCATGGCAAAATGTTTACAATACCATGAGATTAGCTATAAAACTGCTCAGGTTCTCTCTGCCCCATGGCAACAAAACATAGATGTAAACTGCTCAGGTTCTCTCCACCCCATGGCAACAAAACATAGATGTAAACTGCTCAGGTTCTCTCCGCCCCATGGCAACAAAACATAGATGTAAACTGCTCAGGTTCTCTCCACTCCATGGCAACAAAACATAGATGTAAACTGCTCAGGTTCTCTCTGCCCCATGGCAACAAAACATAGATGTAAACTGCTCAGGTTCTCTCTGCCCCATGGCAACAAAACATAGATGTAAACTGCTCAGGTTCTCTCCGCCCCATGGCAACAAAACATAGATGTAAACTGCTCAGGTTCTCTCTGCCCCATGGCAACAAAACATAGATGTAAACTGCTCAGGTTCTCTCTGCCCCATGGCAACAAAACATAGATGTAAACTGCTCAGGTTCTCTCTGCCCCATGGCAACAAAACATAGATGTAAACTGCTCAGGTTCTCTCCGCCCCATGGCAACAAAACATAGAGGTAAACTGCTCAGGTTCTCTCTGCCCCATGGCAACAAAACATAGATGTAAACTGCTCAGGTTCTCTCTGCCCCATGGCAACAAAACATAGATGTAAACTGCTCAGGTTCTCTCCGCCAACAAAACATAGATGTAAACTGCTCAGGTTCTCTCCGCCCCCTGGCAACAAAACATAGATGTAAACTGCTCAGGTTCTCTCCGCCCCATGGCAACAAAACATAGATGTAAACTGCTCAGGTTCTCTCCGCCCCATGGCAACAAAACATAGATGTAAACTGCTCAGGTTCTCTCCGCCCAACAACACATAGATGCAGGTTCTCTCCGCCCCATGGCACAAAACATAGATGTAAACTGCTCAGGTTCTCTCTGCCCCATGGCAACAAAACATAGATGTAAACTGCTCAGGTTCTCTCCGCCCCATGGCAACAAAACATAGAGGTAAACTGCTCAGGTTCTCTCCGCCCCATGGCAACAAAACATAGATGTAAACTGCTCAGGTTCTCTCCGCCCCATGGCAACAAAACATAGATGTAAACTGCTCAGGTTCTCTCCGCCCCATGGCAACAAAACATAGAGGTAAACTGCTCTATGCCACTATCCCCACCCCCTGACACCAGTCATGGAGAAAATAAATTGCTAAATGAAATTAGTGGTAAATTGATTTCCTGGTCACCTGCAGAGAACTGTGATGCGTGACTATTACAGGGGCGTTGCAATTACACCCGCTAATTACCTTCTACTCCCCCCCCGGATGTTTCCAGAACATCTAACCCGAGGCTGTATACCATATGTCCTGTATAGTGCACTACTTTTGACCAGGGCCCGTTGGATGCCATTTGGAACACAGGCCTGGTTTTATTGTGTCTGGAATTCTGACTATGAGTCTGGGAGATTGTCAGAGTGCATCATGGGGGTTTTATGGATGAAGAATTGACTTGAGGTCTTAGAAATTAATGGCAACGATACTTTCGTATAGGGAATGTTGGAGCCATTTGGGTACAGCCTCAGGTTAGATGTGAGTACAGTCAGAGGACCTGAAAGATGAAGTTAACATTCAGCATGAGATGGAATTCACAGCTCAATAATCACTACGACTACGGGTAGGCTGGGGAAAACTATTACTTATAACTCAAGGTAGAAGTAAAGTGTTCTGTTATAACTCAAGGTATTATTGAAGTATTCTGTTATAACTCAAGGTAGTATTGAAGTATTCTGTTATAACTCAAGGTAGTATTGAAGTATTCTGTTATAACTCAAGGTAGTATTGAAATATTCTGTTATAACTCAAGGTAGTATTGAAGTATTATGTTATAACTCAAGGTAGTATTGAAGTATTCTGTTATAACTCAAGGTATTATTGAAGTATTCTGTTATAACTCAAGTTAGTATTGAAGTATTCTGTTATAACTCAAGGTAGTATTGAAGTATTCTGTTATAACTCAAGGTAGTATTGAAGTATTCTGTTATAACTCAAGGTAGTATTGAAATATTCTGTTATAACTCAAGGTAGTATTGAAGTATTCTGTTATAACTCAAGGTAGTATTGAAGTATTCTGTTATAACTCAAGGTAGTATTGAAGTATTCTGTTATAACTCAAGGTAGTATTGAAGTATTCTGTTATAACTCAAGGTAGTATTGAAGTATTCTGTTATAACTCAAGGTAGTATTGAAGTATTCTGTTTAACTCAAGGTAGTATTGAAGTATTATATTATAACTCAAGGTAGTATTGAAGTATTCTGTTATAACTCAAGGTAGTATTGAAGTATTCTGTTATAACTCAAGGTAGTATTGAAGTATTCTGTTTTAACTCAAGGTAGTATTGAAGTATTCTGTTATAACTCAAGGTAGTATTGAAGTATTCTGTTTTAACTCAAGGTAGTATTGAAGTATTATGTTATAACTCAAGGCAGCAGATAGCCTAGTGGTTTGAGCATTGGGCCAGTAACCGAAAGGTTGTTGGATCGAATCCCCGACCTGACAAGGTAAAAATTCTGTCACCCCTACTTCCACTGAACAAGGCAGTCAACAGTTCAACACTACCTTTAAGTATTCTGTCACCCCTATCTTCAACACTACCTTTAAGTATTCTGTCATACCTACTTCAACACTACCTTTAAGTATTCTGTCACCCCTACTTCAACACTACCTTTAAGTATTCTGTCATATCTACTTCAACACTACCTTTAAGTATTCTGTCACCCCTACTTCAACACTCAACACTACCTTTAAGTATTCTGTCACCCCTACTTCAACACTACCTTTAAGTATTCTGTCATATCTACTTCAACACTACCTTTAAGTATTCTGTCATATCTACTTCAACACTACCTTTAAGTATTCTGTCATATCTACTTCAACACTACCTTTAAGTATTCTGTCATACCTACTTCAACACTACCTTTAAGTATTCTGTCACCCCTACTTCAACACTACCTTTAAGTATTCTGTATGAAACTGGACATTAAGTGAAAACCGCAGGGGGAAATGATATGACCACAAAATCCACTGACTATATTATGAACACACTGGTGCTACTACCTGCCAGTGTGATGGACTCCGTGGATAGATTTTTATCATCTGAACATAATGGATCCATGCAGGTGTCGCTGTATGGGTTTCCTTTTTTATTGTGTTTTGAGGAAAGAAAATATATTTTAGCAATAGATGTTAGTGCTCCTCTGAGGTCCTGTTACGCTGCTACTTGGACACACACTGTTTGATTAAAGACTATATCAAGCCTAAGCAATCAAGTGTGTCTCTGAAGCTATAAGGACATAAAGCCATGTCAGAGAGAGAAAAAGAGAGGGAGAGAGAGAGAGATAGAAAGAGAGAGAGCGACATCAAGAGAGGAAGAGAGAGAGAGAGAGAGAGAGAGAGAGAGAGAGAGAGAGAGAGAGAGAGAGAGAGAGAGAGAGAGAGAGAGAGAGAGAGAGCGAGAGAGAGACATCGAGAGAGAGAGAGAGGAAGAGAGAGAGCGACATCGAGAGAGAGACAGAGAGAGAGGAAGAGAGAGAGTGACATCGAGAGAGACAGAGAGAGAGGAAGAGAGAGAGCGACATCGAGAGAGAGACAGAGAGAGGAAGAGAGAGAGCGACATCGAGAGAGAGAGAGGAAGAGAGAGAGCGACATCGAGAGAGAGAGGAAGAGAGAGAGTGACATCGAGAGAGACAGAGAGAGGAAGAGAGAGAGCGATATCGAGAGAGAGAGAGAGAGAGAGAGAGAGAGAAGAGAGAGAGCGACATCGAGAGAGAGAGAGAGAGGAAGAGAGAGAGCGACATCGAGAGAGAGAGAGAGAGAGAGAGAGAGAGAGAGAGAGAGAGAGAGAGAGAGAGAGAGAGAGAGAGAGAGAGAGAGAGAGAGAGAGAGAGGAAGAGAGAGTGCGACATCGAGAGAGAGAGAGAGAGAGAGAAAGAGAGAGAGCGACATCGAGAGAGAGAGAGAGAGGAAGAGAGAGTGCGACATCGAGAGAGAGAGAGAGAGAGAGAGGAAGAGAGAGAGCGACATCGAGAGAGAGAGAGAGAGAGAGAGAGAGACAGAGAGAGAGCGAGATCGAGAGGAAGAGAGAGAGAGAGAGAGAGAGAGAGAGAGAGAGAGAGAGAGAGAGAGAGAGAGAGAGAGAGAGAGAGAGAGAGAGAGAGAGAGAGACATCGAGAGAGAGAGAGAGAGAGAGAGAGAGAGAGAGAGAGAGAGAAGAGAGAGAGCGACATCGAGAGAGAGAGAGAGAGAAGAGAGAGAGTGACATCGAGAGAGAGAGAGAGAGGAAGAGAGAGAGCGACATCGAGAGAGAGAGAGGAAGAGAGAGAGCGAGAGAGAGGAAGAGAGAGAGAGAGAGCGACATCGAGAGAGAGAGAGAGAGAGAGAGAGAAGAGAGAGAGAGACATCGAGAGAGAGAGAGAGGAAGAGAGAGAGAGAGAGAAGAGAGAGAGAGAGAGAGAGAGAGAAGAGAGAGAGACATCGAGAGAGAGAGAGAGAGAGAGAGAGAGAGAGAGAGAGAGAGAGAGAGAGAGAGAGAGAGAGAGAGAGAGAGAGAGAGAGAGAGAGAGAGAGAGAGAGAGAGAGAGAGAGAGAGAGAGAGAGAGAGAGAGAGAGAGAGAGACAGAGAGAGGAAGAGAGAGATCGAGAGAGAGAGAGAGAGAGAGAGAGGAAGAGAGAGAGCGACATCGAGAGAGAGAGAGAGAGAGGAAGAGAGACAGAGAGAGAGAGAGAGAGAGAGACAGAGAGAGAGCGACATCGAGAGAGAGACAGAGAGAGAGGAAGAGAGAGAGCGACATCGACAGAGAGACAGAGGGAGACTGTGGTGGACCTCCCCTGGAGCTTGTCATCCCTGGTCCCTCCAGCAACCTCACACCTCATTACCCTTCATATTGCACCCCTGACCCGAGAAGAGCCAGGCTGCCCACCTCGCCCTGCCCCAGCATGCGCATTCCAAATGGCAACTTAATCCCCATAGGGCTTTGATCAAAAGTAGTGCACTTTAAAGGGAACAGAGTTCCATTTGGGACGCTCAACAGCCTGGTCGGACCCTCCAGTGAAGTGGCACTCTCAGCCGACTCCAGCCGTCCGGACAGATCAATGGACCCACCTAGGGGGTGATGATAGAGACATGATGCAGCCACTCATAGTCAAGGAACATCGATCCTGAGGAGAGAGAGATAAAGAGATTTAGAGAGGGGGGGGGGAGATAGTGAGACAGAGAAATATATATACAGTTGAAGTCGGAAGTTTACCTTAGCCAAAACATTTAAACTCAGTTTTTCATAATTCCTTACATTTAATCCTAGTAAAAATGTCCATGTCTTAGGTCAGTTAGGATCACCACTTTATTTTAAGAATGTGAAATGTCAGAATAATAGTAGAGAGAATGATTGATTTCAGCTCTTTATTTCTTTCATCACATTCCCAGTGGGTCAGAAGTTACACTCAATTAGTATTTGGTAGCATTGCCTGTAAGTTGTTTAACTTGGGTCAAATGTTTTGGGTAGCCTACCACAAGCTTCCCACAATAAGTTGGATGAATTTTGGCCCATTCCTCCTGAAAGAGCTGGTGTAACTGAGTCAGGTTTGTAGGCCTCCTTGCTCTCACACGCTTTTTCAGTTCTGCCCACACATTTTCTATAGGATTGAGGTCAGCGCTTTGTGATTGCGACTAAAATACCTTGACTTTGTTGTCCTTAAGCCATTTTGCCACAACTTTGAAAGTATGATTGTCCATTTGGAAGACCCATTTGCGACCAAGCTTTAACTTCCTGACTGATTTCTTGATGTGTTGCTTCAATATAATCCACATAATTTTCCTTCCTCATGATGCCATCTATTTTGTGAAGTGCACCAGTCCCTCATGCAGCAAAGCTCCTTCACAACATGATGCTGCCACCCACGTGCTTCCCGGTCGGGATGGTGTTCTTCAGCTTGCAAGCCTCCCCCTTTTCCTCCAAACATAATGATGGTCATTATGGCCAAACAGTTCTATATTTGTTTCATTAGACCAGAGGACATTTCTCCAAAAAGTACGATCTTTGTCCCCATGTGCAGTTGCAAACTGTAGTCTGGCTTTTTTATGGCAGTTTTGGAGCAGTGGCTTCTTCCTAGCTGTGCGGCATTTCGGGTTCGATATAGGACTCGTTTTACTGTGGATATAGACACTTTTGTATCTGTTTCCTCCAGCATCTTCACAAGGTCCTTTGCTGTTGTTCTGGGATTGATTTGCACTTTTCAGACCAAAGTATATTCATCTCTAGGAGACAGAACGCGGCTCCTTCCTGAGCGGTATGATGGCTGCGTGGTCCCATGGTGTTTATACTTGCGCACTATTGTTTGTACATGGTGAATGTGGTACCTTCAGGCATTTGGAAATTTCTCCCAAGGAAGAACGGGACTTGTGGAGGTCTACAATTTTTTTCTGATTTATTTAGATTTTCCCATGATGTCAAGCAAAGAGGCACTGAGTTTGAAGGTAGGCCTTGAAGTAAATCCACAGGTACACCTCCAATTGACTCAAATTATGTCAATTAGACAATCAGAAGCTTCTAAAGTCATGACGTCATTTTCTGGAATTTTCCAAGCTGTTTAAAGGCACAGACAACTAGGTGTATGTAAACTTCTGACCCACTGGAATTGTGATACAGTGAATTATAAGTGAAGTAATCTGTCTGTTAACAATTGCTGGAAAAATTACTTGTGTCATGCACAAAGTAGATGTCCTAACCGACTTGACTTCCGACTTAAACTTCCGACTTCAAGAGAGAGAGAGAGGGAAATAAAGAGGGAGAGAGACAGAGATAAAGTGGGAGAGAGAGAGGGGGGAGAGAGGGAGAGAGAGAGAGGGGGGGAGAGGGAGAGAGAGAGAGAGAGAGAGGGAGATACGGAGAGATGGAGAGAGGAACAGAGATAGAGAGAGAGAGAGAGAGAGAGAGAGAGAGAGAGAGAGAGAGAGAGAGAGAGAGAGAGACAGAGACAGAGATAGAGAGAGAGAGAGAGAGAGAGGGACAGAGATAAAGAGAGAGAGAGAGAGAGAGAGAGAGAGAGGGGGAGAGAGAGAGAGAGAGAGAGAGAGAGAGAGAGAGAGAGACAGACAGACAGACAGACAGACAGACAGACAGACAGACAGACAGACAGACAGACAGACAGACAGACAGACAGACAGACAGACAGACAGACAGACAGACAGACAGACAGACAGACAGACAGACAGACAGACAGACAGACAGACAGACAGACAGACAGACAGACAGTGAGAGGTAGACAGAGAGAGAGAGAGAGAGAGAGAGAGAGACAGAGACAGAGAGAGAGAGAGAGACAGACAGAGACAGAGACAGAGACAGAGACAGAGACAGAGACAGAGACAGAGACAGAGACAGAGACAGAGACAGAGACAGAGACAGAGACAGAGACAGAGACAGAGACAGAGACAGAGAGAGAAATATAAGCAGGGGGGGGGGTGCGGTCAAAGACTCTTCCTGAAGAGGATTCTGAATTCATTTAAGGAAGCAGCAGGCTGTATTTCATGTGGCAAGAGGGACAGACCAGACTGGACTAAGACCAGACCAGACCGGACCAGACCAGACCAGACAAAATAGAATCACAGTTAACACAGTGGTCCTTCTGTAGCTCAGTTGGTAGAGCATGGCGCTTGTAATGCCAGGGTAGTGGGTTCGATCCCTGGGACCACCCATACGTAGAATGTATGCACACATGACTGTAAGTCGCTTTGGATAAAAGCGACTGCTAAATGGCATATATATAAATGGCATATATATAACTGCATTGCAGTTCAAACAGGGTAGTTTAGTACAGGCTGAGTCTCCAAGTGGATCATGTCACAGAGCCACAATTACAAAGTCATTTGTGTGACAGCGTCAACAGTTAACTAAAGCTTGACTCCTCTTCTGGCTGATGTTCATGCTCAGCACTAAAACCTCTCAGCTTAACTCACCACTGGGAACACATGGTGTTCTGCTGTGTAGTTCAGCTGCTTGGGGGTTGATCCTCTTGGTTAATCATATAGTAATCAGAGGGTTGATTGATCCTCCTGGTTAATCATATAGTAATCAGAGGATTGATCCTCCTGGTTAATCATATAGTATCCTCCTGGTTAATCATATAGTAATCAGAGGATTGATCCTCCTGGTTAATCATATAGTAATCAGAGGGTTGATCCTCCTGGTTAATCATATAGTAATCAAAGGGTTGATCCTCCTGGTTAATCATATAGTAATCAGAGGATTGATCCTCCTGGTTAATCATATAGTAATCAGAGGATTGATCCTCCTGGTTAATCATATAGTAATCAGAGGGTTGATCCTCCTGGTTAATCATACAGTAATCAGAGGATTGATCCTCCTGGTTAATCATATCAATCAATCAATCAATCAAATGTATTTATATAGCCCTTCGTACATCAGCTGATATCTCAAAGTGCTGTACAGAAACCCAGCCTAAAACCCCAAACAGCAAGCAATGCAGGTGTAGAAGCACGGTGGCTAGGAAAAACTCCCTAGAAAGGCCAAAACCTAGGAAGAAACATAGAGAGGAACCAGGCTATGTGGGGTGACCAGTCCTCTTCTGGCTGTGCCGGGTGGAGATTATAACAGAACATGGCCAAGATGTTCAAATGTTCATAAATGACCAGCATGGTCGAATAATAACAAGGCAGAACAGTTGAAACTGGAGCAGCAGCACAGTCAGCAGCACAAGGTCCTTTGCTGTTGTTCTGGGATTGATTCGCACTTTTTGCACCAGAGTGCGTTCATCTCTAGGAGACAGAACGAGTCTCCTTCCTGAGCGGTATGACGGCTACGTGGTCCCATGGTGTTTATACTTGCGTACTGTTGTTTGTACAGATAAACGTGGTACCTTCAGGCATTTGGAAATTGCTCCCAAGGATAAACCAGACTTGTGGAGGTCTACAATTATTTTCTGAGGTCTTGGCTGATTTCTTTAGATTTTCCCATGATGTCAAGCAAAGAGGCACTGAGTTTGAAGGTCGGCCTTGAAATACATCCACATGTACACCTCCAATTGACTCAAATGTTGTCAATTAGCCTCATAAGCTTCTAAAGCCATGACAATTTTCTGGAATTTTCCAAGCTGTTTAAATGCACAGTCAACTTAGTGTATATAAACTTCTGACCCACTGAAACTGTGATACAGTGAATAAGTAAAATAGTCTGTAAACAATTGGAAGAATGACTTGTGTCATGCACAAAGTAGATGTCCTAACCAACTTGCCAAAACTATAGTTTGTTAACAAGACATTTGTGGAGTGGTTGAAAAACAAGTTAACAACTCCAACCTTAGTGTATGTAAACTTCCCACTTCAACACACATATACACACACACGTATGTGTGTGAGAGACACTCACTGCTGAGTAATCATATAGTAATCAGAGGGTTGATCCTCCTGGTTAATCATACAGTAATCAGAGGGTTGATCCTCCTGGTTAATCATATAGTAATCAGAGGATTGATGCAGTAATCAGAGGATTGATCCTCCTGGTTAATCATACAGTAATCAGAGGGTTGATCCTCCTGGTTAATCATATAGTAATCAGAGGATTGATCCTCCTGGTTAATCATACAGCAATCAGAGGATTGATACAGTAATCAGAGGATTGATCCTCTTGGTTAATCATATAGTAATCAGAGGATTGATCCTCCTGGTTAATCATATAGTAATCAGAGGATTGATCCTCTTGGTTAATCATATAGTAATCAGAGGATTGATGACAGTAATCAGAGGATTGATCCTCCTGGTTAATCATATAGTAATCAGAGGATTGATCCTCCTGGTTAATCATACAGCAATCAGAGGATTGATAGTAATCAGAGGATTGATCCTCTGGTTAATCATATAGTAATCAGAGGATTGATCCTCTTGGTTAATCATTCAGTAATCAGAGGATTGATCCTCTTGGTTAATCATACAGTAATCAGAGGATTGATCCTCCTGGTTAATCATACAGTAATCAGAGGATTGATACAGTAATCAAGGATTGTTCCTCCTGGTTAATTATATAGTACTCAGAGGATTGATCCTATTGGTTAATCATGCAGTACTCAGAGGATTGACCCTCTTGGTTAATCATGCAGTACTCAGAGGGTTGATGAAATCAGGCCTGGAGCACAGTAATCTTAGTCCTTCCTCTCAACAGCAATCAGAGTTGATAATGGAAATGTGTTGCTTGAAGAGAAAATCAGGCTTTGCCCCAGATAAATGTAGTAAGTGTTTGCCTTGCACAACACTTTAATCTTGATCCTCTTGACATAAACACTGTTATGTCATTCTATTCAGAGTTTCCTCCTGGTTAATTATTCACCCATATTTAATTTTGTTATAAATGTTAACAATATTTCATCACCACCAACTCCATGACTGGTTATGGTAATATGGTTGCCCTTCATTCTAATGATAACATCCTCACTATGGATGAAATGCAGGATTGTTGTTTCTCTATATGTTGATATTAGGTCTAGGTTTGATGATAGATTAACTACATGTTGGTATTAGGTCTAGGTTTGATAATAGATTAACTACATGTTGGTATTAGGTCTAGGTTTGATGATAGATTAACTACATGTTGGTATTAGGTCTAGGTTTGATGATAGATTAACTAGATGTTGGTATTAGGTCTAGGTTTGATGATATATTAACTAGATGTTGGTATTAGGTCTAGGTTTGATGATAGATTAACTATATGTTGGTATTAGGTCTAGGTTTGATGATATATTAACTATATGTGGTTTGATGATAGATTAACTATATGTTGGTATTAGGTCTAGGTTTGATGATAGATTAACTATATGTTGGTATTAGGTCTAGGTTTGAGGATATATTAACTAGATGTTGGTATTAGGTCAACAGTACTCATTCTGTGACTTGACAGAAGGTCTTATTCACCAACCTGGTGTCAGAGCATTTCGTATGATTTGGAACGTAAATCCGACACTCCATTGAGAATGATATGTTACGTTTGGTATGGTATGTATTTGTTTGTGGATGTTCGTCATCCATTTCGTATTTGATATGTTACGAATTGCAATTCATATATGTTACAAATTTGCTAAATTTGCAATTTGGTCTGAATTTGCAAATGTATGTTATGTTACGAATGCCAATTTGTTGTGGCTAACATTAGCTAGGCGGCAAAAACTAAATGTGGCTAACATTAGTTCGGGTTAAGGTTAGGAGTTAGGTTAAAGTGTTAAGGTTAGGGTTAGAGGAAATGTTAGCTAAATGGGTTATGTCTTCTGTATCAATACCAAACGTAACATATCATACTAATCTGAATGTGTCGGATTTACATTTACTGTGTTACATCTCGTCTGAGACCAGGCTGCATCCAGCGATAATTCCTCTCTCTTGATCATGATCCCTGTGATATTCAGAATGCATTGACCCCACAGGCATCTGGTTTCATCAAACCGGATAATCAACGTAATTAAGTCATTAAATCAGCGTAATTAAGGTTGTTAGGAGCCGAACAATGAATACTTCAGACAGAGGCACACCAGGTTCCCCTCCCTCCTTCTCTTAGATAACAAAAATAGTTAATTTGCTAAGTCCTCTCGCTCTGTTTGTGTGTGTGTGTGTGTGAGAAAGATTTAGGAGTTAATTGCTCAGTGGTTGGTCCCACCTCTCTGGTCCTCTGAATCACGCCCCTCCACCCTGACATGGACGTCCTGTTGATGGAGGTAATCAGAGAAGGCAGCTAACAGAAGAGCCAGTCAGCACACCCAGGTGTACAGCGGCCATTTTGATTTTGACAGATATTAATTCAGACCAGCAGGCGTCATGGAGGAGCGGGGCGGTGAAACAGCTGTCAGACAGCGTTGTGTGTGTGTGTGTGTGTGTGTGTGTGTGTGTGTGTGTGTGTGTGTGTGTGTGTGTGTGTGTGTGTGTGTGTGTGTGTGTGTGTGTGTGTGTGTGTGTGTGTGTGTGTGTGTGAATGTGTGACAGTTTCACCTGTGTGGGGGGGTGTACAGAGGAGCAGTGGTGTTCAGTCAGATCCTGAAATCCTAATGTACTTTCATGTATCCTACAGAGGAGCATGGTGTTCAGCCTGAAATCCTAATGTATCCTACCATGGGTCTGAACCCCTAATGTATCCTACCATGGGTCTGAACCCCTAATGTATCCTACCATGGGTCTGAAGCCCTAATGTATCCTACCATGGGTCTGAAGCCCTAATGTATCCTACCATGGGTCTGAAGCCCTAATGGATCCTACCATGGGTCTGAAACCCTAATGTATCCTACCATGGGTCTGAAGCCCTAATGTATCCTACCATGGGTCTGAAGCCCTAATGTATCCTACCATGGGTCTGAAGCCCTAATGGATCCTACCATTGGTCTGAAGCCCTAATGTATCCTACTATGGGGCTGAAGCCCTAATGTATCCTACCATGGGTCTGAAGCCCTAATGTATCCTACCATTGGTCTGAAGCCCTAATGTATCCTACTATGGGTCTGAAGCCCTAATGTATCCTACCATGGGTCTGAACCCCTAACCTATCCTACCCTGGGTCTGAAGCCCTAATGTATCCTACCATGGGTTTGAAGCCCTAATATGGAATAGGATGTCATTTGGAAGGCCTGCCAGTCCTTAGTTAACAGTCATCTTCTATATGTCTCATCAGGAGGCCCACCGGCCGACAAAGAGAAGAAGAGAGAATTCAACGAGGTGTCAGAGCTCCTTAAGATTGAGAAAATCCAATCCCCTGGACGGAGAGAGAGAGAGGAAAAGAGAGGGGGAGAGAGACAGAGAGACAGAGAGAGAGAGAGAGAGAGCATTATTTCTGTACCAATTATTATTAGCAGTACCAAGCATTATTATTCTGCTTATACTGCATCAGTTTATCTGATGTACCGCACTTTACAAATGTACAATAAACATTACACTTACAAAAGTTATAAAAGATTTAAGACATATTAAATGTCATATTCTGTATATATACCGTGTTGTAATGATGAGAAAACAGTTAAAGTACAAAAGTAAATAAATAAACATTAATACTGGTTGTATTTACAATGGAATTTGTTCTTCACTGGTTGACCTCTTCTTGTGGCAACCGGTCACATATCTTGCTGCTGTGATGGAACACTGTGAAATTTTACTATTCTCTCTCTCTTTCTCTCTCTCTCTGTCTCTCCCTATCTCTCTCCCCCCTCTCTCCCCATTCTATCCCCTCCCACCTCTCCCCTCCCACCTATCCCCTCCCACCTATCCCCTCTAGTCTACAGTGGCAGATTCCTCTGACTTTAGCAGTGGGGAATTCGACTTACAAATCATCAGAAGTCATCCTCTGGATCTCCAATAAAACAGGTACCTTCTAACTGCCTCTCTTCACATCTGCTCTCATCCACACCACAACCATGGTAGCCACTAGAGGTGTCACCACAACCATAGTAACCACTAGAGATGTCACCACAACCATGGTAACCACTAGAGGCATCACCACAACCATGGTAACCACTAGAGGTGTCACCACAACCATAGTAACCACTAGAGATGTCACCACAACCATGGTAACCACTAGAGGCATCACCACAACCATAGTAACCACTAGAGGTATCACCACAACCATGGTAACCACTAGAGGTACCACCACAACCATAGTAACCACTAGAGGTATCACCACAACCATGGTAACCACTAGAGGTATCACCACAACCATGGTAACCACTAGAGGTGTCACCACAACCATGGTAACCACTAGAGGTGTCACCACAACCATGGTAACCACTAGAGGTATCACCACAACCATGGTAACCACTAGAGGTATCACCACAACCATGGTAAGCACTAGAGGTGTCACCACAACCATGGTAACCACTAGAGGTATCACCACAACCATGGTAACCACTAGAGGTATCACCACAACCATGGTAACCACTAGAGGTGTCACCACAACCATGGTAACCACTAGAGGTATCACCACAACCATGGTAACCACTAGAGGTGTCACCACAACCATGGTAACCACTAGAGGTATCACCACAACCATGGTAACCACTAGAGGTATCACCACAACCATAGTAACCACTAGAGGTGTCACCACAACCATGGTAACCACTAGAGGTATCACCACAACCATGGTAACCACTAGAGGTATCACCACAACCATGGTAACCACTAGAGGTGTCACCACAACCATGGTAACCACTAGAGGTATCACCACAACCATGGTAACCACTAGAGGTGTCACCACAACCATGGTAACCACTAGAGGTGTCACCACAACCATGGTAACCACTAGAGGTGTCACCACAACCATGGTAACCACTAGAGGTATCACCACAACCATGGTAACCACTAGAGGTACCACCACAACCATGGTAACCACTAGAGGTACCACCACAACCATGGTAACCACTAGAGGTATCACCACAAGCTGTTTTACAGTAGTGTTCCTGCTGTATATCCAATATACACCAGCTGTTTTACAGTAGTGTTCCTGCTGTATATCCAATATAGCCCAGCTATTTTACAGTAGTGTTCCTGCTGCATATCCAATATACACCAGCTATTTTACAGTAGTGTTCCTGCTGCATATCCAATATACACCAGCTATTTTACAGTAGTTTTCCTGCTGCATATCCAATATACACTATCTATTTTACAGTAGTGTTCCTGCTGTATATCCAACATACACCAGCTATTTTACAGTAGTGTTTCTGCTACATATCCAATATACACCAGCTATTTTACAGTAGTTTTCCTGCTACATATCCATTGCAAAGTAATCAGTCTTCCATGTCTCCTCTCTGAATTTGTCCTAATGTGTGTTTGCGTCTCTGTCCTTGTGCGTGCGTTGTGAACCAAGGGCCCACGCATGATTAAACAGAGGAACGAGTGACGACATGTTCAGCCTACAGATTTAGAGGCTACAGTCACCGGTTGAATTAGGTGCCAGTGAATTACTGTGTCACCGAGAGCCACAAGTCCCCTGTCTTTGTCTTTAATTACAAACCACTTCGGCTACGCTCTGTATCACAGGTGTATCTAT
>NW_025745398.1:456409-458909 GCF_021184085.1 Oncorhynchus gorbuscha | reverse complement strand
TAAAGGTTTGAATAAAAATGTAAAAGCAGAAAAATCTCTGAAAACCGTTCCACCTTTGACCCTTTTCTCTCCGTAGATCATCTCTGTCGGCAACAGGGCGGGGCTCATCGATGATGTCTTCAATCTGGCCAGGTGCGTTTAATGGCCGCCTCATCACACGATTCTGTTTGGTGTCTGTTCCTGTTCTCTCATCGTGGCTTCCCTCATCTGTGTTTTCTCAGTAGGAGCCTCTAACAAACCCTCTGTGTTTTCTCAGTAGGAGCCTCTAACAAGTCCTCCCTCTGTGTTTTCTCAGTAGGAGCCTCTAACAAGTCCTCCCTCTGTGTTTTCTCAGTAGGAGCCTCTAACAAGTCCTCCCTCTGTGTTTTCTCAGTAGGAGCCTCTAACAAACCCTCTGTGTTTTCTCAGTAGGAGCCTCTAACAAACCCTCTGTGTTTTCTCGGTAGGAGCCTCTAACAAGTCCTCCCTCTGTGTTTTCTCAGTAGGAGCCTCTAACAAGTCCTCCCTCTGTGTTTTCTCAGTAGGAGCCTCTAACAAGTCCTCCCTCTGTGTTTTCTCAGTAGGAGCCTCTAACAAGTCCTCCCTCTGTGTTTTCTCAGTAGGAGCCTCTAACAAGTCCTCCCTCTGTGTTTTCTCAGTAGGAGCCTCTAACAAACCCTCTGTGTTTTCTCGGTAGGAGCCTCTAACACACCGACTACAGTCCTGTTGGCTCTGTCCACAGAGAGTCCCGACACAGTGTTACCCATCTAGTCTCACACGTCATAATAGCATCCCCTCTAACCACTGTTCTCAGTACAGCCATTATTATGAAGACTGGAGACACGTCATCACAGCTTCTCATTTTAAACTGTTCTCAGTACAGCCAGTATTATAAAGACTGGAGACACGTCATCACAGCTTCTCATTTTAAACTGTTCTCAGTGCAGCTGTAGTTATAGAGATTAGAGACACGTCATCACAGCTTCTCATTTTAAACTGTTCACAGTGCAGCTGTAGTTATAGAGATTAGAGACACGTTGTCACAGCTTCTTTTCCCAAACTGTTCTCAGTACAGCCATTGTTATAGAGATTGGACACATGTCATCACACATCTCAGCTACTCTTCTCAACCTGTTCTCAGTACAGGCATTATGATAGAGATTGGACACATGTCATCTCAGCTACTCTTCTCAACCTGTTCTCAGTACAGGCATTATGATAGAGATTGGACACATGTCATCTCAGCTACTCTTCTCAACCTGTTCTCAGTACAGCCGTTTTTATAGAGATTAGACACGTCATCTCAGCTTCTCTTCTCAACCTGTTCTCAGTACAGCCATTATTAGACAAAGGGCTAATAATGGAAATAGGAAATACCAATGATGTGACCAGGAAATACCAATGTTGTGACCAGGAAATACCAATGATGTGACCAGGAAATACCAATGATGTGACCAGGAAATACCAATGTTGTAACCAGGAAATACCAATGTTGTAACCAGGAAATACCAATGTTGTAACCAGGAAATACCAATGTTGTAACCAGGAAATACCAATGTTGTGACCAGGAAATACCAATGATGTGACCAGGAAATACCAATGTTGTGACCAGGAAATACCAATGTTGTATCCAGGAAATACCAATGTTGTAACCAGGAAATACCAATGTTGTGACCAGGAAATACCAATGATGTGACCAGGAAATACCAATGATGTGACCAGGAAGTACCAATGTTGTAACCAGGAAATACCAATGTTGTGACCAGGAAATACCAAAGATGTGACCAGGAAATACCGATGTTGTGACCAGGAAATACCAATGTTGTGACCAGGAAATACCAATGTTGTGACCAGGAAATACCAATGATGTGACCAGGAAATACCAATGATGTGACCAGGAAATACCAATGTTGTGACCAGGAAATACCAATGTTGTGACCAGGAAATACCAATGTTGTGACCAGGAAATACCAATGATGTGACCAGGAAATACCAATGTTGTGACCAGGAAATACCAATGTTGTGACCAGGAAATACCAATGATGTGACCAGGAAATACCAATGTTGTGACCAGGAAATACCAATGTTGTGACCAGGAAATACCAATGTTGTGACCAGGAAATACCAATGTTGTGACCGGGAAATATGTCCGTGTGGAATTGTGACGTGCCCAAAGTGGTGGACAAATGATTTGCCTGTCTCTGTCTTTTCTCAGAACAGTATTTCCGTGACTGATTCTCTGGTTGGCTACACAGCTCATAAGGCACAGCGGTTTTCATCTGTTGGACACGCCATGCTGGCAGGATGCTGGAAACACATCGCGCTAGCTAACAGGAACAGAGAGCCTGCCGCTTGGTGACAGCTGGCCTGCGGCGTGTCTTTGAACATATTGTACACGGCAGCCATCCTGACTGCCGCTGTCTCTCCCCGCGTCTCTCCCCGCTTCCCTGCGCACGGAGCTCAGATGCTCCACACCGATTGGCTGCGTGCGCCAGCCGTTGTTTCACCGCCATGACAGACA
>NW_025745398.1:436409-451409 GCF_021184085.1 Oncorhynchus gorbuscha | reverse complement strand
TCTGACATTCGTGTTTCACCTGCCTGGTTGAAAAATGTTTTTCATACTTTTATCTGCAGGGCGCTGTCCTCAGATAATCGCATGGTGTGCTTTCGCCGTAAAGCCTTTTTGAAATCTGACACAGCGGCTGGATTAACAAGAAGTTAAGCTTTATTTTGATGTATAATACTTGTATTTTCATGAATGTTAAATATTTATATTTCTGTAATTTGAAATTCGCTCTCTGCAATTTTTACCGTCCCACCTGCCCATTTGAAGCTTGCCTGGAGGGTTGTTAGCACAGTGTCCAAAGAAGGGCCAGAAGTATACAGAAGGGTGTCGTCTGCGTAGAGGAGAATCACCAGCAGCAAGAGCGACATCATTGATCTATACAGAGAAAAGAGTCGGCCAGAGGATTGAACCCTGTGGTACCCCCATAGATACTGCCAGAGGTCCGGTCAACAGGCCCTCCGATTTGACACACTGAACTCTGTCTGAGAAGTAGTTGGTGAACCAGGGGAGGCAGTCATTTGAGAAATCAAGGGTGTTGAGTCTGCCGTTAAGAATGTGATAATTGACAGAGTCGAAACCCTTGGCCAGGTCGATGAATACGGCTGCACAGTATTGTCTCTTATCGTTGGTGGTTATGATATCGTTTAGGACTTTGTGCTTGGCTGAGGTGCATGACCAGCTCGGAAACGAGATTGCATAGCGGAGAAGGTACGGTGGGATTCGAATTGGTCGGTGATATTTTTGTTAACTTGGCTTTGGAAGACCTTAGAAAGGCAGGGTAGGATAGATATAGGTCTGTAGCAGTTTGGGTCTAGAGTGTCTCCCCCTTTGAAGAGGGGGATGGCCGCGGCAGATTTCCAATCTTTGGGGATCTCAGACGATACGAAAGAGAGGTTGAACAGGCTAGTAATAGGGGTTGCAACTATTTCAGCGGATAGTTTGAAAAAAAAGAAGGTCCAGATTGTCTAGCCCAGCTGATTTGTTGGGGTCCAGATTTTGCCGCTCTTTCAGAACATCAGCTATCTTGATTTGGGTGAAGGAGAAATGGGGGAGGTTTGGGCAAGTTGCTGTGGGGAGCGCAGGGCTGTTGACCGGGGTAGGGGTAGCCAGGTGGAAAGCATGGCCAGCCGTAGAAAAATGCTTCTTGAAATTCTCAATTATCGCGGGTTTATCGGTGGTGACAGTATTTCCTAGCCTCAGTGCAGAGGGCAGCTGGGAGGAGGTGCTTTTTGGAGTTTGTGCTACAGGATGCAAATTTATGTTTGAAAAAGCTAGCCTTGGCTTTCCTAACTGCCCCTGTATATCGTTTCCTAACTTCTCTGAAAAGTTGCATATCATGGGGGATTTTCAATGCCAATGTAGTACGCCACAGGATGTTTTTGTGCTGGTCAAGGGCAGTCAGGTCTGGAGTGAACCAAGGGCTATATCAGTTCCTGGTTCTACATTTTTTGAATGGGGCATGCTTATTTAAGATGGTGAGGAAAGCACTTTTAAAGAATAACCAGACATCCTCTACTGACAGAATGAGGTCAATATTCTTCCAGGATACCCCGGGCCAGGTCAATTAGAAATGCCTGCTCGCTGATGTGTTTCAGGGAGCGTTTGACACTGATGAGGGATGGTCATTTGACCACAGACCGATTACGGATGCAGGCAATGAGGCAGTGATCGCTGAGATACTGGTTGAAGACAGCAGAGGTGTATTTGGAGGGCAGGTTGGTTAGGATGATATCTATGAGGGTGCCCGTGTTTACGGATTTGGGGTTATACCTGGTGGGTTCATTGATAATTTTTGTGAGATTGAAGGCATCTAGCTTAGATTGTAGGATGGCTAGGGTGTTAACCATGTCCCCGTTTAGGTCACCTAACAGCACGAGCTCTGAAGATAGATGGGGGGGCAATCAATTCACATATGATGTCCAGAGTACAGCTGGGGGCAGAAGGTGGTCTATAATAATCGGCAACGGTGAGAGACTAGTTTCTGGAAAGGTGGATTTTTAAAAGTAGAAGCTCAAATTGCTTGAGCACAGACATGGATAGTAAGACAGAACTCTGCAGGCTATCTCTGCAGTAGATTGCAACTCCGCCCCCTTTTTGCAGTTCCATCTTGTCGGAACATGTTACAGTTAGGGATGGAAACGTCAAGGTTTTTGGTGGTCTTCCTAAGCCAGGATTCAGACATGGCTAGGATATCCGGGTTGGCAGAGTGTGCTAAGGCAGTGAATAAAACAAACTTAAGGAAGGAGGCTTCTAATGTTAAAATGCATGAAACCAAGGCTTTTATGGTTACAGAAGTCAACAAATGAGAGCGCCTGGGGAATGGGAGTGGAGTTAGGCATTGCAGGGCATGGATTAACCTCTACATCACCAGAGAAACAGAGGAGAAGTAAGATACGGGTACAGCTAAAGGCTATAAGAACTGGTCGTCTAGTACGTTGGGAACAGAGAGTAAAAGGAGCAGGTTTCTGGGCACGGTACAATAGATTCAAGGAATAATGTACAGACAAAGGTATGGTAGGATGTGAATACAGTTGAGGTAAATGTATGCATTGAATGACGATGAGAGAGATTTTGTCTCTAGATACATCATTTAAAGCAGGTGAGGTCACCGCATGAGTGGGAGGTGGAACTAAAGGGTTAACTAAGGCGTATTGTACAGGAATAGAGTCTCTACAGTGAAATAAGGCAATAATTACTAACCAAAACAGCAATGGACAAGGCATATTGACATTAGGGAGAGGCATGCGTAGCCAAATGATTATAGGGGTCCAGTGAGTGGCTCGGCGGGCCAGAGACACAGCGTTTCAGGCAGCTAGCGGGCCGGGGCTATCAAGCTAGCAGAAGGGCCTTAGAGGGGCGATGGAAGAAATCTGTTGTAGCCCCCTCGTGCTGTTACGTCGGCAGACCAGTCGTCATGGATCAGCAGGGCAGGTGGTAAAAGGGCCCAGGCCAATTGGCAAAATAAGTGACCAAAGAATTTGTCTAATTCTTATTTTCAATGACGGCCTAGGAACAGTGGGTTAACTGCCTTGTTCATGGGCAGAGCGACAGATTTTTACCTTGTCAGCTCGGGTTACTAATCCGCAGCTCTAACCACTAGGCTACCCTGCCGCTAACAGTCCAAGATGCTCTAGGCAGCTAGCGGGCCGCGGCTATCAGGCTAGCAGATGAGCATTCAGGGGATGTCACGACGGAGGAGCCAGCTGAAAAACCCCCTCGGGTGAATTAAGTCGGTAGTCCAGTTGTGATGGGTCGGCGGGAGTGCAGGCCAATTGGCAAAATAGGTATTGTAGCCCAAGGAGTGGCTGATGGACCTCTGAGGCTAGCTGGGAGATGGGCTAGCTCCAGGCTAATTGGTTCTTGCTTCGGGACAGAGACGTTAGCCAGGAGTAGCCACTCGGATAGCAGCTAGCTAGCTGCGATGATCCAGGTGAAGAGGTTCAGAGCATGAGGTAGGAATCCGGAGATATGGAGATATGGAGATATGGAGATATGGAGAAAAATAAGTCCGATTTGCTCTGGTTTGAGTCGCACTGTGCGGACTGGCGAGAGTTGTCCGGACTAAAGGTAGCTGATGACTACTAGCAGTGGCTAGCTGACTAGTAGCTAGTTAGCTGGCTAGCTTCTGTTGGGGGTTCCGGTTCAAAAGTAAAGAAAATAGCAGATCCATTCCACATTGGGTGAGGCAGATTTCAGGAGAGTATATTGAAGTTGAGGTTAAGAAAAATATTAAAAAATAGCTAGCATGACTAGACCTGGAATAAATGTTCATCTCTGCTGCTTTTCTGCTGCCTGAGTTAGCTACATTACACCACACACACACACACACACACACACACACACACACACACACACACACACACACACACACACACACACACACACACACACACACACACACACACACACACACACACACACACACACACACACACACACACACACACACACACACACACACACACACACACGTCTGAGTTAGCTACAGCTGCGCTAAATCAATCATGCAAAACTGAATGGAATGGAATAGGGGTCTAGGTGGTCTTCCCATAAGACCTGAGATTCAAAGTTGACAGCATTTCAAATGCTTTATATGTGGTCGATTAAGCTTGCCTGGCGCAATGGAACCAATAGAATAGCTGCACATCTGCAAACCCGGCCCAAATGGCACCCCAGGCAGGCTGGAGTAAATCCTCAAAGTGTTTTAAAGATGTCTGCTTCTCAGAGGATGTTACCTTCAGGGAGCCAGTCCTCTCTATCAGAGGGGTTTCATGGTGTGCTGGGTGTGAGGTCCCAGCTCTGTGCTCTTTATGCCCGCCTGCTGGGAGCATCATTAAAGTCTATTAAAGTGGAGACGTTCGTTCTTTATCCTGGCTGTAATTAAGCTATAAGGCCCGAGGAGGTGTGGTATATGACCAATATACCACGGCTAAAGGCTGTTGTTACGCACGACGCAACGCGGAGTGCTTGGATACAGCCCTTAGCCGTGGTATATTAGCCATATACCAAACCCCTGAGGTGCCTTATTGCTATTATAAACTGGTTACTAATGTAATTAGAGCAGTAAAAATACATGTTTTGTCATACCCATGGTATACGTTCTGATATACCATGGCTGTCAGCCAATCAGCATTCAGGTCTCGGACCACCCAGTTTATAATTCATATTAATTTAGCATGCTTGCTTTATTTTAGCATGCTTGCACAAGAAACATTACATTAAGACAAAGCCACTCTGTAACCTAAGACTGAAGACTGATTGTGTTAAACGTTCACGAGCTGGTCTCTCCCTTACTGTCAGATGGTATCGTCCAGTAAAGGATCTATTGACCCCACACACATTCCAGCCACGAGCTGGTCTCTCCCTTACTGTCAGATGGTATCGGAGTATGAGGTGTGATACCAACAGGCTCAGAGACCACTTTCAAACTACAAGCCGTCAGACTGATGAACGCTGGAGCTGAGACATACCACGTATATCCTGTACATACCACTACAGTATACCATGCGTATCCTGTACATACCACTACAGTATACCATGCGTATCCTGTACATACCACTATAGCATACCACGCATATCCTGTACATACCACTACAGTATAGCAGGCATATCCTGTACATACCACTACAGTATACCATGCATATCCTGTACATACCACTACAGTATACCATGCATATCCTGTACATACCACTACAGTATACCATGCATATCCTGTACATACCACTATAGCATACCACGCATATCCTGTACATACCAGAGAGAGAGAGAGAGAGAGAGAGAGAGAGAGAGAGAGAGAGAGAGAGAGAGAGAGAGAGAGAGAGAGAGAGAGACAGAGAGAGAGAGAGAGAGAGAGAGAGAGAGAGAGAGAGAGAGAGAGAGAGAGAGAGAGAGAGAGACAGAGAGACAGAGAGACAGAGAGAAAGAGAGAAAGAGAGAGAGAGAGAGAGAGAGAGAGAGAGAGAGAGAGAGAGAGAGAGAGAGAGAGAGAGAGACAGAGAGAGAGACAGAGACAGAGAGAGAGAGAGAGACAGAGAGAGAAGAGAGAGAGAGAGAGAGAGAGAGAGAGAGAGAGAGAGAGAGAGAGAGAGAGAGAGAGAGAGAGAGAGAGAGAGAGAGAGAGAGAGAGAGACAGAGAGACAGAGAGAGAGACAGAGACAGAGAGAGAGAGAGACAGAGACAGAGACAGAGAGAGAGAGAGGGAGAGAGAGAGAGAGAGAGAGAGAGAGAGAGAGAGAGAGAGAGAGAGAGACAGAGACAGAGACAGAGAGAGAGAGAGAGAGAGAGAGAGAGAGAGAGAGAGAGAGAGAGAGAGAGAGAGAGAGAGAGATTCTCATTGAGGCAGAATGTGAAGAGGTGTTTATGTCCTCGCAGCTGTGTTGTAATGTGCCAGAGACACTAGAGTTCAGATCCCTGTTGCTGACCTGTTACAGTTCCTGTGATGCATAGAGAATCCCGGTGCGGTTCTAGCTAAATGTATATCTGGCTCGTTTTATGGACTCCTCAGCATTTGACACGAGCTGAGACAGAAAGGCAGGTGTTGTACAAGGAATACAATCTAAAACACACCTGAAACACATTCGCCTTGTTTACTAAGATGATGTGATGATCTATGTTAATGCAGCAGGCAGTGTTGTGGGAGTCAAGCTGTGAGAACACAGGATACATCCCAAATGGTACCCTAATCCCTATGTAGTGCACTACTTGTTTTACCGGGACCCAGGTCTAAATAAGTGCACTATGTTGGTAATAAGAGTGACATTTGGGATGCTAAGTAGCTGAGAATGGGATGTAGTTCTGTTTGTTGTCTGGACTCCTCCTCGGTGGTTTGGTATTGACTTAAATGTCTAGAATTAAGAATGATAAACCTGCACACGGTATACAGGGCCGGCTATAGCCTTTTGGGGGCCCCAAGCGGGATATGGTTGGAGGGCCCCCCCAAGCACACGTCTTCTCAGTGGTTTGGTGTTAACTTAAATGATGTCTAGAAATAATTAGGATAAACCTGCACATGGTATACAGGGCCGGCTCTGGCCTTTTGGGATCCCTAAGTGAGATTTGGATGGCGGGGGGGCCCAACCTCACGGCAAAACATTTTAGTAGTCCCCTCTTTTGATGGCTGAGAGAGACATTTAAGTTTTAAAGTTCATTTCCTGCAATTCTACACATTTTGCCATGCGGCAGAGAGAAAACATTGCTATTTTAGATACATTTTCAAGCAATTCTACTCATTCTGCCATGGGGCGGCGATAACGTTCTGCAGTTTTTAAAGCTAATTCCAGCAATTCTACATATTCTGTAATGAATTATGTCACGTTAATAGGATATCTTAGTGAGAACGACTAACAAAATCAATTGGGGCCTCCTGGAGTGCCTGTTGGTTTACAGCCATGATTAATACAAGTTGGGCAGCTGGCTAGACTAACTACCAATCTAAACATCGTCAGCTGACATGTTAATTGATTGACTGTCATAACAAGACAGAAACTGCTAATGCAACACATTTAAAAATAGTTTCTGGTATATTTTATTATTGTTGCTGATGTTTTTTCGGGGGGGGCCCTGCTTACAGAACGCCTGGATCCGGCCCTGACGGTATAAAGTACTTCTCTCATGCTTTGGACCCTCAGCACCTCCTGTCTGTCAGTAGACATGCGGCTGGACGGGGGCATGAATAAAGTACAACACCATGTGATGTGTCAGCCTGTCTTTTGGGTCCTGCACCCTGCGGAGAAATGGAGAATGTGCACATCAGCATTTCACCGACACACTCTTCAAATCAGCTCCATGAGGATGCCCTTCTCTGATGATGGACACCTCTCCTCTCCTCTCCTCTCCTCTCCTCTCCTCTCCTCTCCTCTCCTCTCCTCTCCTCTCCTCTCCTCTCCTCTCCTCTCCTCTCCTCTCTCTCCTCTCCCTCTCCTCTCCCTCCCCTCTCCTCTCCTCTCCTCTCCTCCCCTCTCCTCCTCTCCTCCCCCTCTCCTCTCCTCTCCTCTCCTCTCCTCTCCCTCTCCTCTCCTCTCCTCTCCTCTCCCCTCCCCTCCCCTCTCCCTCTCCTCTCCTCTCCTCTCCTCTCCTCTCCCTCCCCTCTCCTCTCCTCTCCTCTCCTCTCCCCCCTCTCCTCTCCTCTCCCCCCCCCCTCCCTCTCCTCTCCTCTCCTCTCCTCTCCTCTCCTCTCCTCTCCTCTCCTCTCCTCTCCCCTGCCCTCCACAGAACCTTCCCTACGGTGTTAGAGGATGTTACCTATCTCTTTCTCTGCAGGTCGAGATACCTGCCCCAGAATGCTCTAGTCTTACATATTTTATATGGGATATGCACCTCTTCCATTTATCTATCCGCAGGGTGGGCTACCTGCCCCAGAATGCTCTAGTCTTACATATTTTATATGGGATATGCACCTCTTCCATTTATCTATCCGCAGGGTGGGCTACCTGCCCCAGAACTCTCTAGTCTTACATATTTTATATGGGATATGCACCTCTTCCATTTATCTATCCGCAGGATGGGCTACCTGCCCCAGAATGCTCTTCTCTTCCCTGATGTTGTGTCGTACATAAGAACAGCCCGTAGTCGTGGTATATTGGCCATATACCACACTCCCTCGGGCCGTATTGCTTAATGAACCTACTCTCTCTCCTCTCCTGCCAGGGCTGGCTACCTGCCCCAGAACGTGCCCCTCCAGATCATCTGCTACCTACCCCAGGAGAGAGAGTTCCTCCCTGGCACGCTGCCAGCCGCTCCCTCTACCAGCTGGACAAGCTGCTGGACCGCACAGAGGACTACAGCCTCTTCAGTGTAGGTTATAACCTCTGACCTCTAACCCTGATACTGACCCTAATCAAGCTGCTGGACCGCACAGAGGACTACAGCCTCTTCAGTGTGGGTTATAACCTCTGACCTCTAACCCTGACCCTAATCAAGCTGCTGGACCGCACAGAGGACTACAGCCTCTTCAGTGTAGGTTATAACCTCTGACCTCTGACCCTGACCCTAATCAAGCTGCTGGAACGCATAGAGGACTACAGCCTCTTCAGTGTAGGTTATAACCTCTGACCCTAATCCTAACCCTGACCCTGACCATAGCCCTCCAACTACAGCCTCTTCATAGTTTATAACCTCTGACCCTAATCCTAATCCTAACCCTGACCAGTACCCTCCAACTACAGCCTATTCAGTGTAGTTTATAACCTCTGACCCTAACCCGAATCCTAACCCTGACCATAACCCTGACCAGTACCCTCCAACTACAGCCTCTTCAGTGTAGTTTATAACCTCTGACCCTAATCCTAACCCTAACCCTAATCCTAACCCTGACCATAACCCTCCAACTACAGCCTCTTCATAGTTTATAACCTCTGACCCTAACCCTAACCCTGACCATAACCCTCCAACTACAGCCTCTTCATATTTTATAACCTCTGACCCTAACCCTAACCCTGACTATTACCCTCCAACTACAGCCTCTTCAGTGTAGTTTATAACCTCTGACCCTAATCCTAACCCTGACCAGCCTGTTTGGTACAGCTGGTGCCCTCTCAGACCCCCTCTAAAGACCCCCGGCACCTTTCTGTGGATCAGGGTTCAATGTATTGAGGAGCTTCTGCCTGGTACTATAAACCCTATGTACTAGATCACCCACTGAGCCCCAGTACTATAAACCCTATGTACTATATCACCCACTGAGCCCCAGTACTATAGACCCTATGTACTAGATCACCCACTGAGCCCCAGTACTATAGACCCTATGTACTAGATCACCCACTGAGCCCCAGTACTATAAACCCTATGTACTAGATCACCCACTGAGCCTCAGTACTATAAACCCTATGTACTAGATCACCCACTGAGCCCCAGTACTATAAACCCTATGTACTAGATCACCCACTGAGCCCCAGTACTATAAACCCTATGTACTAGATCACCCACTGAGCCCCAGTACTATAGACCCTATGTACTAGATCACCCACTGAGCCCCAGTACTATAAACCCTATGTACTAGATCACCCACTGAGCCTCAGTACTATAAACCCTATGTACTAGATCACCCACTGAGCCCCAGTACTATAAACCCTATGTACTAGATCACCCACTGAGCCCCAGTACTATAAACCCTATGTACTAGATCACCCACTGAGCCCCAGTACTATAAACCCTATGTACTAGATCACCCACTGGGCCCCAGTACTATAAACCAACCCTATGTACTAATGCTCCCACTGAGCCCCAGTACTATAGACCCTATGTACTAATGCTCCCATTGAGCCCCAGTACTATAGACCCTATGTACTAATGCTCCCACTGAGCCCCAGTACTATAAACCCTATGTACTAATGCTCCCACTGAGCCCCAGTAGTATAGACCCTATGTACTAGATCACCCACTGAGCCCCAGTACTATAAACCCTATGTACTAATGCCCCCACTGAGCCCCAGTACTATAAACCCTATGTACTAATGCCCCACTGAGCCCCAGTACTATAAACCCTATGTACTAGATCACCCACTGAGCCCCAGTACTATAAACCCTATGTACTAATGCCCCCACTGAGCCCCAGTACTATAAACCCTATGTACTAGATCACCCACTGAGCCCCAGTACTATAAACCCTATGTACTATATCACCCACTGAGCCCCAGTACTATAAACCCTATGTACTAATGCCCCCACTGAGACCCAGCACAGGTCTGGAGGTCTTGATGTATGGGTTTTAAGTGACTTTTAAATGGTTTGCTGCCCCTGTTTAAGTGAAACCGTAATGACTTGTCTTATCGATCAAATGATGTGAAGTCCAGTCCATTTGTCAGTCTGACACCTCACACAGTTCACTAGGTTTAACATCAGGGGTCCTCTGTCCCATCAGTCTGACACCTCACACAGTTCACTAGGTTTTATCATCAGTGGGTCCTCTGTCCCATCAGTCTGACACCTCACACAGTTCACTAGGTTTTATCATCAGTGGGTCCTCTGACACCTCACACAGTTCACTAGGTTTATCATCAGTGGGTCCTCTGACACCTCACACAGTTCACTAGGTTTATCATCAGTGGGTCCTCTGACACCTCACACAGTCCACTAGGTTTTATCATCAGGGGGTCCTCTGTACCACCAGTCTGACACCTCACACAGTTCACTAGGTTTATCATCAGTCTGACACCTCACACAGTTCACTAGGTTTATCATCAGTCTGACACCTCACACAGTTCACTAGGTTTATCATCAGTCTGACACCTCACACAGTTCACTAGGTTTTATCATCAGTGGGTCCTCTGACACCTCACACAGTTCACTAGGTTTATCATCAGTCTGACACCTCACACAGTTCACTAGGTTTTATCATCAGTGGGTCCTCTGACACCTCACACAGTTCACTAGGTTTATCATCAGTCTGACACCTCACACAGTTCACTAGGTTTTATCATCAGTGGGTCCTCTGACACCTCACACAGTTCACTAGGTTTATCATCAGTCTGACACCTCACACAGTTCACTAGGTTTATCATCAGTGGGTCCTTATCACACAGTTCACTAGGTTTATCATCAGTCTGACACCTCACACAGTTCACTAGGTTTTATCATCAGTGGGTCAGTCTGACACCACACAGTTCACTACAGTTCACTAGGTTTTATCATCAGTGGGTCCTCTGACACCTCACACAGTTCACTAGGTTTTATCATCAGTGGGTCCTCTGACACCTCACACAGTTCACTAGGTTTATCATCAGTGGGTCCTCTGACACCTCACACAGTTCACTAGGTTTTATCATCAGTGGGTCCTCTGACACCTCACACAGTTCACTAGGTTTTATCATCAGTGGGTCCTCTGTCCCATCAGTCTGACACCTCACACAGTTCCACTAGGTTTTATCATCAGTGGGTCCTCTGTCCCATCAGTCTGACACCTCACACAGTTCACTAGGTTTTATCATCAGTGGGTCCTCTGACACCTCACACAGTTCACTAGGTTTATCATCAGTGGGTCCTCTGTCCATCAGTCTGACACCTCACACAGTTCCACTAGGTTTTATCATCAGTGGGTCCTCTGTCCCATCAGTCTGACACCTCACACAGTTCACTAGGTTTTATCATCAGTGGGTCCTCTGTCCCATCAGTGGGTCCTCTGTCCCATCAGTGGGTCCTCTGTACCACCAGTGGGTCCTCTGTACCACCAGTGGGTCCTCTGTCCCATCAGTGGGTCCTCTGTACTACCAGTGGGTCCTCTGTACTACCAGTGGGTCCTCTGTACTACCAGAGGGTCCTCTGTACTACCAGTGGGTCCTCTGTACCACCAGTGGGTCCTCTGTACTACCAGTGGGTCCTCTGTACTACCAGTGGGTCCTCTGTACCACCAGTGGGTCCTCTGTACCACCAGTGGGTCCTCTGTACTACCAGTGGGTCCTCTGTACTACCAGAGGGTCCTCTGTACTACCAGTGGGTCCTCTGTACCACCAGTGGGTCCTCTGTACTAGCAGTGGGTCCTCTGTACTACCAGTGGGTCCTCTGTACTACCAGTGGGTCCTTTGTACCACCAGTGGGTCCTCTGTACTACCAGTGGGTCCTCTGTACTACCAGTGGGTCCTCTGTACCACCAGTGGGTCCTCTGTACTACCAGAGGGTCCTCTGTACTACCAGTGGGTCCTCTGTACCACCAGAGGGTCCTCTGTACCACCAGTGGGTCCTCTGTACTACCAGTGGGTCCTCTGTACCACCAGTGGGTCCTCTGTACTACCAGTGGGTCCTCTGTACTACCAGTGGGTCCTCTGTACTACCAGTGGGTCCTCTGTACCACCAGTGGGTCCTCTGTACCACCAGTGGGTCCTCTGTACTACCAGTGGGTCCTCTGTACCACCAGTGGGTCCTCTGTACTACCAGTGGGTCCTCTGTACTACCAGTGGGTCCTCTGTACCACCAGTGGGTCCTCTGTACCATCAGTGGGTCCTCTGTACCATCAGTGGGTCCTCTGTACCACTAGTGGGTCCTCTGTACCACTTTCCAGGGTGTCAGTGAGGGAGGCAGAGTGTCAGGAGGGAGGGGGAGAGTGTCGGGAGGGAGAGAGAGTGTTAGGGAGGGAGGGAGAGTGTCAGGTAGGGAGGGAGGGAGGGAGGGAGGGAGGGAGGGAGGGAGGAGGGAGGGAGGGAGGGAGGGAGGGAGGGAGGGAGGGAGGGAGGGAGGGAGGGAGGGAGGGAGGGATTTTCAGGAAGGGAGAGAGAGTGTCAGGGAGGGAGGGAGAGTGTCAAGGAGGGAGGGAGAGTGTCAGGGAGGGAGGGAGAGTGTCAGGGAGGGAGGGAGAGTGTCAAGGAGGGAGGGAGAGTGTCAGGGAGGGAGGGAGGGAGGGAGGGAGGGAGGGAGGGAGGGAGGGAGGGAGGGAGGGAGGGAGGGAGGGAGGGAGGGAGGGGAGGGAGGGGGAGGGAGGGATTTTCAGGAAGGGAGAGAGAGTGAGAGTGTCAGGGAGGGAGGTAGAGTGTCAGGGAGGGAGGGAGAGAAGGAGGGAGGGAGAGTGTCAGGGAGGGAGGGAGAGTGTCAGGGAGGGAGGGAGAATGTCAGGGAGGGAGGGATAATGTCAGGGAGGGAGGGAGAGTGTCAGTGAGGGAAGGAGAGTGTCAGGGAGGGAGGGAGAGTGTCAGGGAGAGGAGGGAGAGTGTCAAGGAGGGAGGGAGAATGTCAGGGAGGGAGGGAGAGTGTCAAGGAGGGAGGGAGAGTGTCAGGGAGGGAGAGTGTCAGGGAGGGAGGGGAGAGTGTCAGGGAGGGAGGGAGTGTGTCAGGGAGGGAGGGAGAGTGTCAAGGAGGGAGGGAGAATGTCAGGGAGGGAGGGATAATGTCAGGGAGGGAGGGATAATGTCAGGGAGGGAGGGATAAGGTCAGGGAGGGAGGGAGGGAGGGAATGAGGGAGGGAGAGTGTCAGGGAGGGAGGGAGAGTGTCAGGGAGGGAGGGAGAGAAGGAGGGAGGGAGAGTGTCAGGGAGGGAGGGAGAGAAGGAGGGAGGGAGAGTATCATGGAGGGAGGGAGAGTGTCAGGGAGGGAGGGAGAGAAGGAGGGAGGGAGTTTAAGGAAGGGAAGGAGAGTATCAGGGAGGGAGAGTATCAGGGAGGGAGGGAGAGTGTCAGGGAGGGAGAGTGTCAGGGGGAGGGTGTCAGGGAGGGAGGGAGAGTGTCAGGGAGGGAGAGTGTCAGGAAGGGAAGGAGAGTATCAGGGAGGGAGGGAGAGTGTCAGGGAGGGAGAGTATCAGGGAGGGAGGGAGAGTGTCAGGGAGGGAGAGTGTCAGGGGGAGAGTGTCAGGGGAGGGAGGGAGAGTGTTAGGGAGGGATGGAGGGTGTCAGGGATGGAGAGTATCAGGGAGGAGGAGAGAAGGAGGGAGAGTGTCAGGGAGGGAGAGTGTCAGGGAGGGAGAGTGTCAGGGAGGGAGGGAGGGGTGTCAGGGAGGGAGGGTGTCAGGGGGGAGAATGTCAGGGAGGGAGGGAGAGTGTCAGTGAGGGAGAGTGTCAGGGAGGGAGAGTGTCAGGGGGGAGAGTGTCAGGGGGAGAGTGTCAGGGAGGGAGGGAGAAGGAGGGAGAGTGTCAGGGAGGGAGAGTGTCAGGGAGGGAGAGTGTCATGGAGGGAGGGAGAGAAGGAGGGAGAGAGTGTCAGGGAGGGAGAGTATCAGGGAGGGAGGGTGTCAGGGAGGGGGGAGAGTGTCAGGGAGGGAGAGTGTCAGGGAGGGAGGGAGAGTGTCAGGGAGGGAGGGTGTCAGGGAGGGAGAGTGTCAGGGAGGGAGAGTGTCAGGGAGGGAGAGTGTCAGGGGGAGAGTGTCAGGGAGGAGAGTGTCAGGAAGGGAGGGAGGGTGTCAGGGAGGAGAGTGTCAGGGAGGGAGAGTGTCAGGGAGGGGGGTGTCAGGGAGGGAGGGTGTCAGGGAGGGAGAGTGTCAGGGAGGGAGGGAGGGTGTCAGGGAGGAGAGTGTCAGGGAGGGAGAGTGTCAGGGAGGGAGGGAGAGTGTCAGGGAGGGAGGGTGTCAGGGAGGGAGAGTGTCAGGGAGGGAGAGTGTCAGGGAGGGAGGGTGTCAGGGAGGGAGAGTGTCAGGGAGGGAGAGTGTCAGGGAGGGAGAGTGTCAGGGAGGGAGGGTGTCAGGGAGGGAGGGTGTCAGGGAGGAGAGTGTCAGGGAGGGAGAGTGTCAGGGGAGGGAGAGTGTCAGGGAGGGAGGGTGTCAGGGAGGGAGAGTGTCAGGGGAGGAGGGTGTCAGGGAGGGAGGGTGTCAGAGCTGTTGGTCTCCCACTCCTCTGGGACAGGTGTTAATTTGTTTACCGTGTCTGTCCAAGCAGATGTTGTAGAGAATAATGGAGGACAGAAACAGCTGCAGGAGATTATTTATGTCCTGGCCGTTTGGCCTTCTCTTGGCAGACCACCAAGGCCTCTGCTGTGTGCAGAGAGAGAGTGAGAGAGTGAGAGAGTGAGAGAGTGAGTGAGTGAGTGGAGTGAGTGAGTGAGTGAGTGAGTGTGAGAGAGAGAGACAGAGAGTGAGAGAGAGAGAGAAAGAGACACAGA
>NW_025745398.1:427017-435909 GCF_021184085.1 Oncorhynchus gorbuscha | reverse complement strand
CAGGATATGCATGGTATACTGTAGTGGTATGTACAGGATATGCATGGTATACTGTAGTGGTATGTACAGGATATGCATGGTATACTGTAGTGGTATGTACAGGATATGCCTGCTATACTGTAGTGGTATGTACAGGATATGCGTGGTATGCTATAGTGGTATGTACAGGATACGCATGGTATACTGTAGTGGTATGTACAGGATACGCATGGTATACTGTAGTGGTATGTACAGGATATACGTGGTATGTCTCAGCTCCAGCGTTCATCAGTCTGACGGCTTGTAGTTTGAAAGTGGTCTCTGAGCCTGTTGGTATCACACCTCATACTCCGATACCATCTGACAGTAAGGGAGAGACCAGCTCGTGGCTGGAATGTGTGTGGGGTCAATAGATCCTTTACTGGACGATACCATCTGACAGTAAGGGAGAGACCAGCTCGTGAACGTTTAACACAATCAGTCTTCAGTCTTAGGTTACAGAGTGGCTTTGTCTTAATGTAATGTTTCTTGTGCAAGCATGCTAAAATAAAGCAAGCATGCTAAATTAATATGAATTATAAACTGGGTGGTCCGAGACCTGAATGCTGATTGGCTGACAGCCATGGTATATCAGAACGTATACCATGGGTATGACAAAACATGTATTTTTACTGCTCTAATTACATTAGTAACCAGTTTATAATAGCAATAAGGCACCTCAGGGGTTTGGTATATGGCTAATATACCACGGCTAAGGGCTGTATCCAAGCACTCCGCGTTGCGTCGTGCGTAACAACAGCCTTTAGCCGTGGTATATTGGTCATATACCACACCTCCTCGGGCCTTATAGCTTAATTACAGCCAGGATAAAGAACGAACGTCTCCACTTTAATAGACTTTAATGATGCTCCCAGCAGGCGGGCATAAAGAGCACAGAGCTGGGACCTCACACCCAGCACACCATGAAACCCCTCTGATAGAGAGGACTGGCTCCCTGAAGGTAACATCCTCTGAGAAGCAGACATCTTTAAAACACTTTGAGGATTTACTCCAGCCTGCCTGGGGTGCCATTTGGGCCGGGTTTGCAGATGTGCAGCTATTCTATTGGTTCCATTGCGCCAGGCAAGCTTAATCGACCACATATAAAGCATTTGAAATGCTGTCAACTTTGAATCTCAGGTCTTATGGGAAGACCACCTAGACCCCTATTCCATTCCATTCAGTTTTGCATGATTGATTTAGCGCAGCTGTAGCTAACTCAGACGTGTGTGTGTGTGTGTGTGTGTGTGTGTGTGTGTGTGTGTGTGTGTGTGTGTGTGTGTGTGTGTGTGTGTGTGTGTGTGTGTGTGTGTGTGTGTGTGTGTGTGTGTGTGTGTGTGTGTGTGTGTGTGTGTGTGTGTGTGTGTGTGTGTGTGTGTGTGTGTGTGTGGTGTAATGTAGCTAACTCAGGCAGCAGAAAAGCAGCAGAGATGAACATTTATTCCTGGTCTAGTCATGCTAGCTATTTTTTAATATTTTTCTTAACCTCAACTTCAATATACTCTCCTGAAATCTGCCTCACCCAATGTGGAATGGATCTGCTATTTTCTTTACTTTTGAACCGGAACCCCCAACAGAAGCTAGCCAGCTAACTAGCTACTAGTCAGCTAGCCACTGCTAGTAGTCATCAGCTACCTTTAGTCCGGACAACTCTCGCCAGTCCGCACAGTGCGACTCAAACCAGAGCAAATCGGACTTATTTTTCTCCATATCTCCATATCTCCATATCTCCATATCTCCGGATTCCTACCTCATGCTCTGAACCTCTTCACCTGGATCATCGCAGCTAGCTAGCTGCTATCCGAGTGGCTACTCCTGGCTAACGTCTCTGTCCCGAAGCAAGAACCAATTAGCCTGGAGCTAGCCCATCTCCCAGCTAGCCTCAGAGGTCCATCAGCCACTCCTTGGGCTACAATACCTATTTTGCCAATTGGCCTGCACTCCCGCCGACCCATCACAACTGGACTACCGACTTAATTCACCCGAGGGGGTTTTTCAGCTGGCTCCTCCGTCGTGACATCCCCTGAATGCTCATCTGCTAGCCTGATAGCCGCGGCCCGCTAGCTGCCTAGAGCATCTTGGACTGTTAGCGGCAGGGTAGCCTAGTGGTTAGAGCTGCGGATTAGTAACCCGAGCTGACAAGGTAAAAATCTGTCGCTCTGCCCATGAACAAGGCAGTTAACCCACTGTTCCTAGGCCGTCATTGAAAATAAGAATTAGACAAATTCTTTGGTCACTTATTTTGCCAATTGGCCTGGGCCCTTTTACCACCTGCCCTGCTGATCCATGACGACTGGTCTGCCGACGTAACAGCACGAGGGGGCTACAACAGATTTCTTCCATCGCCCCTCTAAGGCCCTTCTGCTAGCTTGATAGCCCGGCCCGCTAGCTGCCTGAAACGCTGTGTCTCTGGCCCGCCGAGCCACTCACTGGACCCCTATAATCATTTGGCTACGCATGCCTCTCCCTAATGTCAATATGCCTTGTCCATTGCTGTTTTGGTTAGTAATTATTGCCTTATTTCACTGTAGAGACTCTATTCCTGTACAATACGCCTTAGTTAACCCTTTAGTTCCACCTCCCACTCATGCGGTGACCTCACCTGCTTTAAATGATGTATCTAGAGACAAAATCTCTCTCATCGTCATTCAATGCATACATTTACCTCAACTGTATTCACATCCTACCATACCTTTGTCTGTACATTATTCCTTGAATCTATTGTACCGTGCCCAGAAACCTGCTCCTTTTACTCTCTGTTCCCAACGTACTAGACGACCAGTTCTTATAGCCTTTAGCTGTACCCGTATCTTACTTCTCCTCTGTTTCTCTGGTGATGTAGAGGTTAATCCATGCCCTGCAATGCCTAACTCCACTCCCATTCCCCAGGCGCTCTCATTTGTTGACTTCTGTAACCATAAAAGCCTTGGTTTCATGCATTTTAACATTAGAAGCCTCCTTCCTTAAGTTTGTTTTATTCACTGCCTTAGCACACTCTGCCAACCCGGATATCCTAGCCATGTCTGAATCCTGGCTTAGGAAGACCACCAAAAACCTTGACGTTTCCATCCCTAACTGTAACATGTTCCGACAAGATGGAACTGCAAAAGGGGGCGGAGTTGCAATCTACTGCAGAGATAGCCTGCAGAGTTCTGTCTTACTATCCATGTCTGTGCTCAAGCAATTTGAGCTTCTACTTTTTAAAAATCCACCTTTCCAGAAACTAGTCTCTCACCGTTGCCGATTATTATAGACCACCTTCTGCCCCCAGCTGTACTCTGGACATCATATGTGAATTGATTGCCCCCCCATCTATCTTCAGAGCTCGTACTGTTAGGTGACCTAAACGGGGACATGGTTAACACCCTAGCCATCCTACAATCTAAGCTAGATGCCTTCAATCTCACAAAAATTATCAATGAACCCACCAGGTATAACCCCAAATCCGTAAACACGGGCACCCTCATAGATATCATCCTAACCAACCTGCCCTCCAAATACACCTCTGCTGTCTTCAACCAGTATCTCAGCGATCACTGCCTCATTGCCTGCATCCGTAATCGGTCTGTGGTCAAATGACCATCCCTCATCAGTGTCAAACGCTCCCTGAAACACATCAGCGAGCAGGCATTTCTAATTGACCTGGCCCGGGGTATCCTGGAAGAATATTGACCTCATTCTGTCAGTAGAGGATGTCTGGTTATTCTTTAAAAGTGCTTTCCTCACCATCTTAAATAAGCATGCCCCATTCAAAAAATGTAGAACCAGGAACTGATATAGCCCTTGGTTCACTCCAGACCTGACTGCCCTTGACCAGCACAAAAACATCCTGTGGCGTACTACATTGGCATTGAAAATCCCCCATGATATGCAACTTTTCAGAGAAGTTAGGAAACGATATACAGGGGCAGTTAGGAAAGCCAAGGCTAGCTTTTTCAAACATAAATTTGCATCCTGTAGCACAAACTCCAAAAAGCACCTCCTCCCAGCTGCCCTCTGCACTGAGGCTAGGAAATACTGTCACCACCGATAAACCCGCGATAATTGAGAATTTCAAGAAGCATTTTTCTACGGCTGGCCATGCTTTCCACCTGGCTACCCCTACCCCGGTCAACAGCCCTGCGCTCCCCACAGCAACTTGCCCAAACCTCCCCCATTTCTCCTTCACCCAAATCAAGATAGCTGATGTTCTGAAAGAGCGGCAAAATCTGGACCCCAACAAATCAGCTGGGCTAGACAATCTGGACCTTCTTTTTTTTCAAATTATCCGCTGAAATAGTTGCAACCCCTATTACTAGCCTGTTCAACCTCTCTTTCGTATCGTCTGAGATCCCCAAAGATTGGAAATCTGCCGCGGCCATCCCCCTCTTCAAAGGGGGAGACACTCTAGACCCAAACTGCTACAGACCTATATCTATCCTACCCTGCCTTTCTAAGGTCTTCCAAAGCCAAGTTAACAAAAATATCACCGACCAATTCGAATCCCACCGTACCTTCTCCGCTATGCAATCTCGTTTCCGAGCTGGTCATGCACCTCAGCCAAGCACAAAGTCCTAAACGATATCATAACCACCAACGATAAGAGACAATACTGTGCAGCCGTATTCATCGACCTGGCCAAGGGTTTCGACTCTGTCAATGATCACATTCTTAACGGCAGACTCAACACCCTTGATTTCTCAAATGACTGCCTCCCCTGGTTCACCAACTACTTCTCAGACAGAGTTCAGTGTGTCAAATCGGAGGGCCTGTTGACCGGACCTCTGGCAGTATCTATGGGGGTACCACAGGGTTCAATCCTCTGGCCGACTCTTTTCTCTGTATAGATCAATGATGTCGCTCTTGCTGCTGGTGATTCTCCTCTACGCAGACGACACCCTTCTGTATACTTCTGGCCCTTCTTTGGACACTGTGCTAACAACCCTCCAGGCAAGCTTCAAATGGGCAGGTGGGACGGTAAAAATTGCAGAGAGCGAATTTCAAATTACAGAAATATAAATATTTAACATTCATGAAAATACAAGTATTATACATCAAAATAAAGCTTAACTTCTTGTTAATCCAGCCGCTGTGTCAGATTTCAAAAAGGCTTTACGGCGAAAGCACACCATGCGATTATCTGAGGACAGCGCCCTGCAGATAAAAGTATGAAAAACATTTTTCAACCAGGCAGGTGAAACACGAATGTCAGAAATAGCGATAAAATAAATGCCTTACCTTTGAAGATCTTCTTCTGTTGGCACTCCAAAATTAATATGATTAATATGTCTCAGTAGTTTAGTTGTTAATATGTCTCAGTAGTTTAGTTATTAATATCTCAGTAGTTTAGTTATTAATATGTCTCAGTAGTTTAGTTGTTAATATGTCTCAGTAGTTTAGTTATTAATATCTCAGTAGTTTAGTTATTAATATGTCTCAGTAGTTTAGTTGTTAATATGTCTCAGTAGTTTAGTTATTAATATGTTAATATGTCTCAGTAGTTTAGTTGTTAATATGTCTCAGTAGTTTAGTTATTAATATGTCTCAGTAGTTTAGTTATTAATATGTCTCAGTAGTTTAGTTATTAATATGTCTCAGTAGTTTAGTTATTATTATGTCTCAGTAGTTTAGTTATTAATATGTCTCAGTAGTTTAGTTATTAATATGTCTCAGTAGTTTAGTTATTAATATGTCTCAGTAGTTTAGTTATTAATATGTCTCAGTAGTGTGAATTTAGTTATTAATATGTCTCAGTAGTTTAGTTGTTAATATGTCTCAGTAGTGTGAATTTAGTTATTAATATGTCTCAGTAGTTTAGTTATTAATATGTCTCAGTAGTTTAGTTATTCATATGTCTCAGGAGTTTAGTTATTAATATCTCAGTAGTTTAGTTATTAATATGTCTCAGTAGTTTAGTTGTTAATATGTCTCAGTAGTTTAGTTATTAATATGTCTCAGTAGTTTAGTTATTAATATGTCTCAGTAGTTTAGTTATTAATATGTCTCAGTAGTGTGAATTTAGTTATTAATATGTCTCAGTAGTTTAGTTGTTAATATGTCTCAGTAGTTTAGTTATTAATATGTCTCAGTAGTTTAGTTATTAATATGTTAATATGTCTCAGTAGTTTAGTTGTTAATATGTCTCAGTAGTTTAGTTGTTAATATGTCTCAGTAGTTTAGTTGTTAATATGTCTCAGTAGTTTAGTTATTAATATGTCTCAGTAGTTTAGTTGTTAATATGTTAATATGTCTCAGTAGTTTAGTTGTTAATATGTTAATATGTCTCAGTAGTTTAGTTATTAATATGTCTCAGTAGTGTGAATTTAGTTATTAATATGTCTCAGTAGTTTAGTTGTTAATATGTCTCAGTAGTTTAGTTATTAATATGTCTCAGTAGTTTAGTTGTTAATATGTTAATATGTCTCAGTAGTTTAGTTATTAATATGTCTCAGTAGTTTAGTTATTAATATGTCTCAGTAGTTTAGTTATTAATATGTCTCAGTAGTTTAGTTATTAATATGTTAATATGTCTCAGTAGTTTAATTGTTAATATGTCTCAGTAGTTTAGTTGTTAATATGTCTCAGTAGTTTAGTTATTAATATGTCTCAGTAGTTTAGTTGTTAATATGTTAATATGTCTCAGTAGTTTAGTTGTTAATATGTCTCAGTAGTTTAGTTATTAATATCTCAGTAGTTTAGTTATTAATATGTCTCAGTAGTTTAGTTGTTAATATGTTAATATGTCTCAGTAGTTTAGTTATTAATATCTCAGTAGTTTAGTTATTAATATGTCTCAGTAGTTTAGTTGTTAATATGTCTCAGTAGTTTAGTTATTAATATCTCAGTAGTTTAGTTATTAATATGTCTCAGTAGTTTAGTTATTAATATGTTAATATGTCTCAGTAGTTTAGTTGTTAATATGTCTCAGTAGTTTAGTTGTTAATATGTCTCAGTAGTTTAGTTATTAATATGTCTCAGTAGTTTAGTTGTTAATATGTTAATATGTCTCAGTAGTTTAGTTGTTAATATGTCTCAGTAGTTTAGTTATTAATATCTCAGTAGTTTAGTTATTAATATGTCTCAGTAGTTTAGTTATTAATATGTTAATATGTCTCAGTAGTTTAGTTGTTAATATGTCTCAGTAGTTTAGTTGTTAATATGTCACAGTAGTTTAGTTATTAATATGTCTCAGTAGTTTAGTTGTTAATATGTCACAGTAGTTTAGTTATTAATATGTCTCAGTAGTTTAGTTATTAATATGTCTCAGTAGTTTAGTTATTAATATGTCTCAGTAGTTTAGTTATTAATATCTCAGTAGTTTAGTTGTTAATATGTCTCAGTAGTTTAGTTATTAATATGTCTCAGTAGTTTAGTTATTAATATGTCTCAGTAGTTTAGTTATTAATATGTCTCAGTAGTTTAGTTATTAATATCTCAGTAGTTTAGTTGTTAATATGTCTCAGTAGTTTAGTTATTAATATGTCTCAGTAGTTTAGTTGTTAATATGTCTCAGTAGTTTAGTTATTAATATGTTAATATGTCTCAGTAGTTTAGTTATTAATATGTCTCAGTAGTTTAGTTGTTAATATGTCTCAGTAGTTTAGTTGTTAATATGTCTCAGTAGTTTAGTTATTAATATGTTAATATGTCTCAGTAGTTTAGTTATTAATATGTCTCAGTAGTTTAGTTATTAATATGTCTCAGTAGTTTAGTTATTAATATGTCTCAGTAGTTTAGTTATTAATATGTCTCAGTAGTTTAGTTATTAATATGTCTCAGTAGTTTAGTTGTTAATATGTTAATATGTCTCAGTAGTTTAGTTGTTAATATGTCTCAGTAGTTTAGTTATTAATATGTCTCAGTAGTTTAGTTATTAATATGTCTCAGTAGTTTAGTTGTTAATATGTTAATATGTCTCAGTAGTTTAGTTGTTAATATGTCTCAGTAGTTTAGTTATTAATATGTCTCAGTAGTTTAGTTGTTAATATGTTAATATGTCTCAGTAGTTTAGTTATTAATATGTCTCAGTAGTTTAGTTGTTAATATGTCTCAGTAGTTTAGTTATTAATATGTCTCAGTAGTTTAGTTGTTAATATGTTAATATGTCTCAGTAGTTTAGTTATTAATATGTTAATATGTCTCAGTAGTTTAGTTGTTAATATGTTAATATGTCTCAGTAGTTTAGTTATTAATATGTCTCAGTAGTTTAGTTGTTAATATGTTAATATGTCTCAGTAGTTTAGTTGTTAATATGTTAATATGTCTCAGTAGTTTAGTTATTAATATGTCTCAGTAGTTTAGTTGTTAATATGTTAATATGTCTCAGTAGTTTAGTTATTAATATGTTAATATGTCTCAGTAGTTTAGTTGTTAATATGTCTCAGTAGTTTAGTTATTAATATGTCTCAGTAGTTTAGTTATTAATATGTCTCAGTAGTTTAGTTGTTAATATGTTAATATGTCTCAGTAGTTTAGTTGTTAATATGTCTCAGTAGTTTAGTTATTAATATGTCTCAGTAGTTTAGTTGTTAATATGTTAATATGTCTCAGTAGTTTAGTTATTAATATGTTAATATGTCTCAGTAGTTTAGTTGTTAATATGTTAATATGTCTCAGTAGTTTAGTTATTAATATGTCTCAGTAGTTTAGTTGTTAATATGTTAATATGTCTCAGTAGTTTAGTTGTTAATATGTTAATATGTCTCAGTAGTTTAGTTATTAATATGTCTCAGTAGTTTAGTTGTTAATATGTTAATATGTCTCAGTAGTTTAGTTATTAATATGTTAATATGTCTCAGTAGTTTAGTTGTTAATATGTTAATATGTCTCAGTAGTTTAGTTATTAATATGTCTCAGTAGTTTAGTTGTTAATATGTTAATATGTCTCAGTAGTTT
>NW_025745398.1:419517-422017 GCF_021184085.1 Oncorhynchus gorbuscha | reverse complement strand
GCCCTTTGTCTAATAATGGCTGTACTGAGAACAGGTTGAGAAGAGAAGCTGAGATGACGTGTCTAATCTCTATAAAAACGGCTGTACTGAGAACAGGTTGAGAAGAGTAGCTGAGATGACATGTGTCCAATCTCTATCATAATGCCTGTACTGAGAACAGGTTGAGAAGAGTAGCTGAGATGACATGTGTCCAATCTCTATCATAATGCCTGTACTGAGAACAGGTTGAGAAGAGTAGCTGAGATGTGTGATGACATGTGTCCAATCTCTATAACAATGGCTGTACTGAGAACAGTTTGGGAAAAGAAGCTGTGACAACGTGTCTCTAATCTCTATAACTACAGCTGCACTGTGAACAGTTTAAAATGAGAAGCTGTGATGACGTGTCTCTAATCTCTATAACTACAGCTGCACTGAGAACAGTTTAAAATGAGAAGCTGTGATGACGTGTCTCCAGTCTTTATAATACTGGCTGTACTGAGAACAGTTTAAAATGAGAAGCTGTGATGACGTGTCTCCAGTCTTCATAATAATGGCTGTACTGAGAACAGTGGTTAGAGGGGATGCTATTATGACGTGTGAGACTAGATGGGTAACACTGTGTCGGGACTCTCTGTGGACAGAGCCAACAGGACTGTAGTCGGTGTGTTAGAGGCTCCTACCGAGAAAACACAGAGGGTTTGTTAGAGGCTCCTACTGAGAAAACACAGAGGAGGACTTGTTAGAGGCTCCTACTGAGAAAACACAGAGGGAGGACTTGTTAGAGGCTCCTACTGAGAAAACACAGAGGGAGGACTTGTTAGAGGCTCCTACTGAGAAAACACAGAGGAGGACTTGTTAGAGGCTCCTACTGAGAAAACACAGAGGGAGGACTTGTTAGAGGCTCCTACCGAGAAAACACAGAGGGTTTGTTAGAGGCTCCTACTGAGAAAACACAGAGGGTTTGTTAGAGGCTCCTACTGAGAAAACACAGAGGGAGGACTTGTTAGAGGCTCCTACTGAGAAAACACAGAGGGAGGACTTGTTAGAGGCTCCTACTGAGAAAACACAGAGGGAGGACTTGTTAGAGGCTCCTACTGAGAAAACACAGAGGGTTTGTTAGAGGCTCCTACTGAGAAAACACAGATGAGGGAAGCCACGATGAGAGAACAGGAACAGACACCAAACAGAATCGTGTGATGAGGCGGCCATTAAACGCACCTGGCCAGATTGAAGACATCATCGATGAGCCCCGCCCTGTTGCCGACAGAGATGATCTACGGAGAGAAAAGGGTCAAAGGTGGAACGGTTTTCAGAGATTTTTCTGCTTTTACATTTTTATTCAAACCTTTAATGGTCCAGATGACGAGGAGGAAGAGGAGGAAGATGAAGAAGAGGAAGATGACAAAGAGGAAGATGAAGAAGAGGAAGAGGAGGAAGAGGAGGAAGAGGACAATGAGGAAGAGGAAGATGAAGAAGAGGAAGATGACGAAGCGGAAGAGGAGGAAGAGGAGGAAGAGGACGATGAGGAAGATGAAGAGGAGGAAGAAGAGGAAGAGTGTCCTACCTCAGCGTTGGTCATCAGCTGTCCAATGAGGAGCCTCCAGTTGTGGAGGTCGTAGTTCACCCGGAAGTACCCAGTCTGGTTGATGTTGCCTAGCAACCACATGTCATCGTCCATCCGGCCCACTTTGTGTGTCTCTGTAAACAAATAAACATGATGGACAAGTTTACAGGTTTACTCTATATTTACAGTGCTATATATACAGAGATGATGGACATGTTTACATGTTTACTCCATAGTTACAGTGCTATATATACAGAGATGATGGACATGTTTACAGGTTTACTCTATATTTACAGTGCTATATATACAGAGATGATGGACAAGTTTACAGGTTTACTCTATATTTACAGTGCTATATATACAGAGATGCTGGACATGTTTACATGTTTACTCTATATTTACAGTGCTATATATACAGAGATGATGGACAAGTTTACAGGTTTACTCTATAGTTACAGTGCTATATATACAGAGATGATGGACATGTTTACAGGTTTACTCTATATTTACAGTGCTATATATACAGAGATGATGGACAAGTTTACAGGTTTACTCTATATTTACAGTGCTATATATACAGAGATGATGGACATGTTTACATGTTTACTCTATATTTACAGTGCTATATATACAGAGATGATGGACAAGTTTACAGGTTTACTCTATAGTTACAGTGCTATATATACAGAGATGATGGACATGTTTACAGGTTTACTCTATATTTACAGTGCTATATATACAGAGATGATGGACAAGTTTACAGGTTTACTCTATATTTACAGTGCTATATATACAGAGATGATGGACAAGTTTACAGGTTTACTCTATATATAAAGAGATGATGGACAAGTTTACAGGTTTACTCTATATTTACAGTGCTATATATACAGAGATGATGGACATGTTTACAGGTTTACTCTATATTTACAGTGCTATATATAAAGAGATGATGGA
>NW_025745398.1:412017-414517 GCF_021184085.1 Oncorhynchus gorbuscha | reverse complement strand
TTGGATATACAGCAGGAACACTACTGTAAAATAGCTGGTGTATATTGGATATGCAGCAGGAACACTACTGTAAAATAGCTGGTGTATATTGGATATGCAGCAGGAACACTACTGTAAAATAGCTGGTGTATGTTGAATATGCAGCAGAAACACTACTGTAAAATAGCTGGTGTATGTTGGATATGCAGCAGAAACACTACTGTAAAATAGCTGGTGTATGTTGGATATGCAGCAGAAACACTACTGTAAAATAGCTGGTGTATATTGGATAGGCAGCAGGAACACTACTGTAAAACAGCTTGTGGTGATACCTCTAGTGGTTACCATGGTTGTGGTGGTACCTCTAGTGGTTACCATGGTTGTGTTGATACCTCTAGTGGTTACTATGGTTGTGGTGGTACCTCTAGTGGTTACTATGGTTGTGGTGATACCTCTAGTGGTTACTATGGTTGTGGTGGTACCTCTAGTGGTTACTATGATTGTGGTGGTACCTCTAGTGGTTACTATGGTTGTGGTGGTACCTCTAGTAGTTACTATGGTTGTGGTGGTACCTCTAGTGGTTACTATGGTTGTGGTGATACCTCTAGTGGTTACTATGGTTGTGGTGATACCTCTAGTGGTTACCATGGTTGTGGTGATACCTCTAGTAGTTACCATGGTTGTGGTGATACCTCTAGTGGTTACTATGGTTGTGGTGATACCTCTAGTGGTTACCATGGTTGTGGTGATACCTCTAGTGGTTACCATGGTTGTGGTGATACCTCTAGTGGTTACTATGGTTGTGGTGATACCTCTAGTGGTTACTATGGTTGTGGTGATACCTCTAGTGGTTACTATGGTTGTGGTGGTACCTCTAGTGGTTACTATGATTGTGGTGGTACCTCTAGTGGTTACTATGGTTGTGGTGGTACCTCTAGTAGTTACTATGGTTGTGGTGGTACCTCTAGTGGTTACCATGGTTGTGTTGATACCTCTAGTGGTTACTATGGTTGTGGTGGTACCTCTAGTGGTTACTATGGTTGTGGTGATACCTCTAGTGGTTACTATGGTTGTGGTGGTACCTCTAGTGGTTACTATGATTGTGGTGGTACCTCTAGTGGTTACTATGGTTGTGGTGGTACCTCTAGTAGTTACTATGGTTGTGGTGGTACCTCTAGTGGTTACTATGGTTGTGGTGATACCTCTAGTGGTTACTATGGTTGTGGTGATACCTCTAGTGGTTACCATGGTTGTGGTGATACCTCTAGTGGTTACCATGGTTGTGGTGATACCTCTAGTGGTTACTATGGTTGTGGTGATACCTCTAGTGGTTACTATGGTTGTGGTGATACCTCTAGTGGTTACTATGGTTGTGGTGATACCTCTAGTGGTTACCATGGTTGTGGTGATACCTCTAGTGCACATATGTCAGAGTCAAGGCCCGCGGGCCACATCTGGCCCGCGAGAAGGTTTTTTACGGCCCCTGGGATGATCTTGATTTATTATTAGAACCGGCCCGCAGACCGCAGCAAGCCGGCAGCCCGCAGATCTTTTACACGCACCAATACTACATTTCCCACAATGCAACGGTGACGCACCGAGCAGTAGGCTGCTTCATTTCAATATTTATTGGCACAGCAGTTGTCAGCATCACAGTAAAATTAACTTTCAGATACCCATCAAAAATGGCAAAACGGAAGGTGGACACTGAGAACCGGGGGTTTCAAACAAGGTGGGAGTCGGAGTATTTGTTCACGGAGGTAGCTGGAAAACCTGTGTGTCTTCTGTGTGGAGAAAGTGTGGCGGTACTGAAAGAGTATAATCTGAGACGACATTATGAAACGAAACACGCGGACAAAAACAAGAATATGGACATGGTACAAAGGCTACAAAAGGCAGAGGAATTAAAACGAGGCCTCAAATCTCGACAGGCTCTGTTCAAAAAAGCCAAATCACAAGGCCAGGCTGCTGTCAAGACCAGTTTTATTTTGGCAGAAGAGATCGCTAAATCAGCCCGGCCATTTACGGAGGGGGATTTCATCAAAAACTGCATGATTAAAGTTTGTGACGAAGTTTGCCCAGAAAAAAGGCAACTCTTTTTAAATGTGAGTCTGAGCAGAAACACCATTGCCGAGAGAGTAGACCAGTTGTCCATCAATCTAAAAGAGCAGCTTGTGAAAAAGGGAAAAGATTTCATTGCATATTCCTTGGCTGTGGATGAGAGCACCGACATTTCTGACATTGCCCAGTTGTCAATTTTCATCCGCGGAGTGGACTCCAGCCTAAGCGTGACAGAGGAGTTTTTGGCTTTACGTCCTATGCATGGCACAACTACGGGGCATGATTTGTATGAAGAGGTGTCAAGATGTGTAAATGAGATGGAGCTGCCTTGGGAAAAACTCGTGGGTTTGACAACCGACGGAGCACCTGCGATGTGTGGACACAGGAGCGGACTGGTGCCGAAGATACGGGAAAAGATGCAAGAGGAAAACGCGACAGGTGAGCTGACAGCTTATCATTG
>NW_025745398.1:389517-407017 GCF_021184085.1 Oncorhynchus gorbuscha | reverse complement strand
CTTAGCAAATTAACTATTTTTGTTATCTAAGAGAAGGAGGGAGGGGAACCTGGTGTGCCTCTGTCTGAAGTATTCATTGTTCGGCTCCTAACAACCTTAATTACGCTGATTTAATGACTTAATTACGTTGATTATCCGGTTTGATGAAACCAGATGCCTGTGGGGTCAATGCATTCTGAATATCACAGGGATCATGATCAAGAGAGAGGAATTATCGCTGGATGCAGCCTGGTCTCAGACGAGATGTAACACAGTAAATGTAAATCCGACATATTCAGATTAGTATGATATGTTACGTTTGGTATTGATACATTACATTTACATACATAAGACATAACCCATTTAGCTAACATTTCCTCTTACCCTAACCTTAACACTTTAACCTAACTCCTAACCTTAACCCGAACTAATGTTAGCCACATTTAGTTTTTGCCGCCTAGCTAATGTTAGCCACAACAAATTGGCATTCGTAACATAACATACATTTGCAAATTCAGACCAAATTTGTAAATTTAGCAAATTTGTAACATATATGAATTGCAATTCGTAACATATCAAATACAAAATGGATGACGAACATCCACAAACAAATACATACCATACCAAACGTAACATATCATTCTCAATGGAGTGTCGGATTTACGTTCCAAATCATACGAAATGCTCTGACACCAGGTTGGTGAATAAGACCTTCTGTCAAGTCACAGAATGAGTACTGTTGACCTAATACCAACATATAGTTAATCTATCATCAAACCTAGACCTAATACCAACATCTAGTTAATATATCATCAAACCTAGACCTAATACCAACATATAGTTAATCTATCATCAAACCTAGACCTAATACCAACATCTAGTTAATATATCATCAAACCTAGACCTAATACCAACATATAGTTAATCTATCATCAAACCTAGACCTAATACCAACATCTAGTTAATATATCATCAAACCTAGACCTAATACCAACATCTAGTTAATCTATCATCAAACCTAGACCTAATACCAACATCTAGTTAATATATCATCAAACCTAGACCTAATACCAACATGTAGTTAATCTATCATCAAACCTAGACCTAATACCAACATCTAGTTAATATATCATCAAACCTAGACCTAATACCAACATCAAGTTAATCTATCATCAAACCTAGACCTAATACCAACATCTAGTTAATCTATCATCAAACCTAGACCTAATATCAACATATAGAGAAACAACAATCCTGCATTTCATCCATAGTGAGGATGTTATCATTAGAATGAAGGGCAACCATATTACCATAACCAGTCATGGAGTTGGTGGTGATGAAATATTGTTAACATTTATACAAAATTAAATATGGGTGAATAATTGGGGGGAAACTGTGAATAGAATGACATAACAGTGTTTATGTCGAGGATAGAGAGAAAGTGTTGTGCAAGGCAAACACTTACACATTTATCTGGGGCAAAGCCTGCTTTTCTCTTCAAGCAACACATTTCCATTACACCGCTGCGTTAGAGGAAGGACTAAGTACTGTGCTCCAGGCCTGTTCATACCCTCTGAGTACTGCATGATTAACCAAGAGGGTCAATCCTCTGAGTACTGCATGATTAACCAATAGGATCAATCCTCTGAGTACTATATAATTAACCAGGAGGAACAATCCTTTGATTACTGTATCAATCCTCTGATTACTGTATGATTAACCAGGAGGATCAATCCTCTGATTACTGTATGATTAACCAGGAGGATCAATCCTCTGATTACTGAATGATTAACCAAGAGGATCAATCCTCTGATTACTATATGATTAACCAAGAGGGTCAATCCTCTGATTACTATATGATTAACCAGGAGGATCAATCCTCTGATTACTATATGATTAACCAAGAGGATCAATCCTCTGATTACTGTATCAATCCTCTGATTGCTGTATGATTAACCAGGAGGATCAATCCTCTGATTACTATATGATTAACCAGGAGGATCAACCCTCTGATTACTGTATGATTAACCAGGAGGATCAATCCTCTGATTACTGCATCAATCCTCTGATTACTATATGATTAACCAAGAGGGTCAATCCTCTGATTACTATATGATTAACCAAGAGGATCAATCCTCTGATTACTGTATCAATCCTCTGATTGCTGTATGATTAACCAGGAGGATCAATCCTCTGATTACTATATGATTAACCAAGAGGGTCAATCCTCTGATTACTATATGATTAACCAGGAGGATCAATCCTCTGATTACTATATGATTAACCAAGAGGATCAATCCTCTGATTACTGTATCAATCCTCTGATTGCTGTATGATTAACCAGGAGGATCAATCCTCTGATTACTATATGATTAACCAGGAGGATCAACCCTCTGATTACTGTATGATTAACCAGGAGGATCAACCCTCTGATTACTATATGATTACTCAGCAGTGAGTGTCTCTCACACACATACGTGTGTGTGTATATGTGTGTTGAAGTGGGAAGTTTACATACACTAAGGTTGGAGTTGTTAACTTGTTTTTCAACCACTCCACAAATGTCTTGTTAACAAACTATAGTTTTGGCAAGTTGGTTAGGACATCTACTTTGTGCATGACACAAGTCATTCTTCCAATTGTTTACAGACTATTTTACTTATTCACTGTATCACAGTTTCAGTGGGTCAGAAGTTTATATACACTAAGTTGACTGTGCATTTAAACAGCTTGGAAAATTCCAGAAAATTGTCATGGCTTTAGAAGCTTATGAGGCTAATTGACAACATTTGAGTCAATTGGAGGTGTACATGTGGATGTATTTCAAGGTCTACCTTCAAACTCAGTGCCTCTTTGCTTGACATCATGGGAAAATCAAAAGAAATCAGCCAAGACCTTAGAAAATAATTGTAGACATCCACAAGTCTGGTTCATCCTTGGGAGCAATTTCCAAATGCCTGAAGGTACCACGTTTATCTGTACAAACAACAGTACGCAAGTATAAACACCATGGGACCACGTAGCCGTCATACCGCTCAGGAAGGAGACTCGTTCTGTCTCCTAGAGATGAACGCACTCTGGTGCAAAAGTGCGAATCAATCCCAGAACAACAGCAAAGGACCTTGTGCTGCTGACTGTGCTGCTGCTCCAGTTTCAACTGTTCTGCCTTGTTATTATTCGACCATGCTGGTCATTTATGAACATTTGAACATCTTGGCCATGTTCTGTTATAATCTCCACCCGGCACAGCCAGAAGAGGACTGGTCACCCCACATAGCCTGGTTCCTCTCTATGTTTCTTCCTAGGTTTTGGCCTTTCTAGGGAGTTTTTCCTAGCCACCGTGCTTCTACACCTGCATTGCTTGCTGTTTGGGGTTTTAGGCTGGGTTTCTGTACAGCACTTTGAGATATCAGCTGATGTACGAAGGGCTATATAAATACATTTGATTGATTGATTGATTGATATGATTAACCAGGAGGATCAATCCTCTGATTACTGTATGATTAACCAGGAGGATCAACCCTCTGATTACTATATGATTAACCAGGAGGATCAACCCTCTGATTACTGCATCAATCCTCTGATTACTATATGATTAACCAGGAGGATCAATCCTCTGATTACTATATGATTAAGCAGGAGGATCCTCTGATTACTATATGATTAACCAGGAGGATCAATCCTCTGATTACTATATGATTAACCAGGAGGATCAACCCTCTGATTACTATATGATTAACCAGGAGGATCAACCCTCTGATTACTATATGATTAACCAAGAGGATCAACCCCCAAGCAGCTGAACTACACAGCAGAACACCATGTGTTCCCAGTGGTGAGTTAAGCTGAGAGGTTTTAGTGCTGAGCATGAACATCAGCCAGAAGAGGAGTCAAGCTTTAGTTAACTGTTGACGCTGTCACACAAATGACTTTGTAATTGTGGCTCTGTGACATGATCCACTTGGAGACTCAGCCTGTACTAAACTACCCTGTTTGAACTGCAATGTAGTTATATATATGCCATTTATATATATGCCATTTAGCAGTCGCTTTTATCCAAAGCGACTTACAGTCATGTGTGCATACATTCTACGTATGGGTGGTCCCAGGGATCGAACCCACTACCCTGGCATTACAAGCGCCATGCTCTACCAACTGAGCTACAGAAGGACCACTGTGTTAACTGTGATTCTATTTTGTCTGGTCTGGTCTGGTCCGGTCTGGTCTGGTCTTAGTCTGGTCTGGTCTGGTCTGGTCTGGTCTGTCCCTCTTGCCACATGAAATACAGCCTGCTGCTTCCTTAAATGAATTCAGAATCCTCTTCAGGAAGAGTCTTTGACCGCACCCCCCCCCCTCCTTATATTTCTCTCTCTGTCTCTGTCTCTGTCTCTGTCTCTGTCTCTGTCTCTGTCTCTGTCTCTGTCTCTGTCTCTGTCTCTGTCTCTGTCTCTGTCTCTGTCTCTGTCTCTGTCTCTGTCTCTGTCTCTGTCTCTGTCTCTCTCCCTCTCTCTCTCTCTCTCTCTCTCTCTCTCCCTCTCTCTGTCTCTCTCTGTCTCTCTCTCTGTCTACCTCTCACTGTCTGTCTGTCTGTCTGTCTGTCTGTCTGTCTGTCTGTCTGTCTGTCTGTCTGTCTGTCTGTCTGTCTGTCTGTCTGTCTGTCTGTCTGTCTGTCTGTCTGTCTGTCTGTCTGTCTGTCTGTCTGTCTGTCTGTCTCTCTCTCTCTCTCTCTCTCTCTCTCTCTCTCTCTCTCTCTCTCTCCCCCTCTCTCTCTCTCTCTCTCTCTCTCTCTCTTTATCTCTGTCCCTCTCTCTCTCTCTCTCTCTCTGTCTCTGTCTCTGTCTCTGTCTCTGTCTCTCTCTCTCTCTCTCTCTCTCTCTCTCTCTCTCTCTCTCTATCTCTGTTCCTCTCTCCATCTCTCCGTATCTCCCTCTCTCTCTCTCTCTCTCTCCCTCTCCCCCTCTCTCTCTCTCCCTCTCTCCCCCCCTCTCTCTCTCTCCCACTTTATCTCTGTCTCTCTCCCTCTTTATTTCCCTCTCTCTCTCTCTTGAAGTCGGAAGTTTAAGTCGGAAGTCAAGTCGGTTAGGACATCTACTTTGTGCATGACACAAGTAATTTTTCCAGCAATTGTTAACAGACAGATTACTTCACTTATAATTCACTGTATCACAATTCCAGTGGGTCAGAAGTTTACATACACCTAGTTGTCTGTGCCTTTAAACAGCTTGGAAAATTCCAGAAAATGACGTCATGACTTTAGAAGCTTCTGATTGTCTAATTGACATAATTTGAGTCAATTGGAGGTGTACCTGTGGATTTACTTCAAGGCCTACCTTCAAACTCAGTGCCTCTTTGCTTGACATCATGGGAAAATCTAAATAAATCAGAAAAAAATTGTAGACCTCCACAAGTCCCGTTCTTCCTTGGGAGAAATTTCCAAATGCCTGAAGGTACCACATTCACCATGTACAAACAATAGTGCGCAAGTATAAACACCATGGGACCACGCAGCCATCATACCGCTCAGGAAGGAGCCGCGTTCTGTCTCCTAGAGATGAATATACTTTGGTCTGAAAAGTGCAAATCAATCCCAGAACAACAGCAAAGGACCTTGTGAAGATGCTGGAGGAAACAGATACAAAAGTGTCTATATCCACAGTAAAACGAGTCCTATATCGAACCCGAAATGCCGCACAGCTAGGAAGAAGCCACTGCTCCAAAACTGCCATAAAAAGCCAGACTACAGTTTGCAACTGCACATGGGGACAAAGATCGTACTTTTTGGAGAAATGTCCTCTGGTCTAATGAAACAAATATAGAACTGTTTGGCCATAATGACCATCATTATGTTTGGAGGAAAAGGGGGGAGGCTTGCAAGCTGAAGAACACCATCCCAACCGGGAAGCACGTGGGTGGCAGCATCATGTTGTGAAGGAGCTTTGCTGCATGAGGGACTGGTGCACTTCACAAAATAGATGGCTTCATGAGGAAGGAAAATTATGTGGATTATATTGAAGCAACACATCAAGAAATCAGTCAGGAAGTTAAAGCTTGGTCGCAAATGGGTCTTCCAAATGGACAATCATACTTTCAAAGTTGTGGCAAAATGGCTTAAGGACAACAAAGTCAAGGTATTTTAGTCGCAATCACAAAGCGCTGACCTCAATCCTATAGAAAATGTGTGGGCAGATCTGAAAAAGCGTGTGCGAGCAAGGAGGCCTACAAACCTGACTCAGTTACACCAGCTCTGTCAGGAGGAATGGGACAAAATTCATCCAACTTATTGTGGGAAGCTTGTGGTAGGCTACCCAAAACATTTGACCCAAGTTAAACAACTTACAGGCAATGCTACCAAATACTAATTGAGTGTAACTTCTGACCCACTGGGAATGTGATGAAAGAAATAAAGAGCTGAAATCAATCATTCTCTCTACTATTATTCTGACATTTCACATTCTTAAAATAAAGTGGTGATCCTAACTGACCTAAGACATGGACATTTTTACTAGGATTAAATGTAAGGAATTATGAAAAACTGAGTTTAAATGTTTTGGCTAAGGTAAACTTCCGACTTCAACTGTATACATATATTTCTCTGTCTCACTATCTCCCCCCCCCTCTCTAAACCTCTTTATCTCTCTCTCCTCAGGATCGATGTTCCTTGACTATGAGTGGCTGCATCATGTCTCTATCATCACCCCCTAGGTGGGTCCATTGATCTGTCCGGACGGCTGGAGTCGGCTGAGAGTGCCACTTCACTGGAGGGTCCGACCAGGCTGTTGAGCGTCCCAAATGGAACTCTGTTCCCTTTAAAGTGCACTACTTTTGATCAAAGCCCTATGGGGATTAAGTTGCCATTTGGAATGCGCATGCTGGGGCAGGGCGAGGTGGGCAGCCTGGCTCTTCTCGGGTCAGGGGTGCAATATGAAGGGTAATGAGGTGTGAGGTTGCTGGAGGGACCAGGGATGACAAGCTCCAGGGGAGGTCCACCACAGTCTCCCTCTGTCTCTCTGTCGATGTAATCTCTCTCTCTTCCTCTCTCTCTCTCTCTCTGTCTCTCTCTCTGTCTCTCTCTCTCTCTCTCTCTCTCTCTCTCTCTCTCTCTCTCTCTCTCTCGATGTCGCTCTCTTCTCTTCCTCTCTCTCTCTCTCTCTCGATGTCTCTCACTCTCTCTCTCTCTCTCTCTCTCTCTCTCTCGATGTCGCTCTCTCTCTTCCTCTCTCTCTCTCTCTCTCTCTCTCTCTCTCTCTCTCTCTCTCTCTCTCGATGTCGCTCTCTCTCTTCCTCTCTCTCTCTCTCTCTCTCTCTCTCTCTCTCTCTCTCTCTCTCTCTCTCTCTCTCTCTCTCTCTCTCTCTCTCTCTCTCTCTCTCGATGTCGCTCTCTCTCTTCTCTCTCTCTCTCTCTCTCGATGTCGCTCTCTCTCTCTCTCTCTCGATGTCTCTCTCTCTCTCTCTCTCTCTCTCTCTCTCTCTCTCTCTCTCTCTCTCTCTCTCTCTCTCTTCCTCTCTCTGTCTCTCTCGATGTCTCTCTCTCTCTTCTCTCTCTCTCGATGTCTCTCTCTCTCTCTCTCTCTCTCTCTCTCTCGATGTCGCTCTCTCTCTCTTCCTCTCTCTCTTCTCTCTCTCTCTCTCTCTCGATGTCGCTCTCTCTCTCTCTTCTCTCTCTCTCTGTCTCTCTCGATGTCACTCTCTCTCTTCCTCTCTCTCTGTCTCTCTCTCGATGTCGCTCTCTCTCTTCCTCTCTCTCTCTCTCGATGTCTCTCTCTCTCTTCTCTCTCTCTGTCTCTCTCTCTCTCTCTCTCTCTCTCTCTCTCTCTCTCTCTCTCTCTCTCTCTCTCTCTCTCTCTTCCTCTCTTGATGTCGCTCTCTCTCTTTCTATCTCTCTCTCTCTCCTCTCTTTTTCTCTCTCTCTCATGGCTTTATGTCCTTATAGCTTCAGAGACACACTTGATTGCTGAGGCTTGATATAGTCTTTAATCAAACAGTGTGTGTCCAAGTAGCAGCGTAACAGGACCTCAGAGGAGCACTAACATCTATTGCTAAAATATATTTTCTTTCCTCAAAACACAATAAAAAAGGAAACCCATACAGCGACACCTGCATGGATCTATTATGTTCAGATGATAAAAGTCTATCCATGGAGTCCATCACACTGGCAGGTAGTAGCACCAGTGTGTTCATAATATAGTCAGTGGATTTTGTGGTTATATCATTTCCCCTGCGGTTTTCACTTAATGTCCAGTTTCATACAGAATACTTAAAGGTAGTGTTGACAGTAGGGTGTGAAGTAGGTATGACAGAATACTTAAAGGTAGTGTTGAAGTAGATATGACAGAATACAAAAGTGTAGTGTTGAAGTAGGGGTGAAGTAGGTATGACAGAATACTTAAAGGTAGTGTTGAAGTAGGGGTGAAGTAGGTATGACAGAATACTTAAAGGTAGTGTTGAAGTAGATATGACAGAATACTTAAAGGTAGTGTTGAAGTAGGGGTGACAGAATACTTAAAGGTAGTGTTGAAGTAGGTATGACAGAATACTTAAAGGTAGTGTTGAAGTAGATATGACAGAATACTTAAAGGTAGTGTTGAAGTAGGGGTGACAGAATACTTAAAGGTAGTGTTGAAGTAGGGGTGACAGAATACTTAAAGGTAGTGTTGAAGTAGGGGTGACAGAATACTTAAAGGTAGTGTTGGAACTGTTAACTGCCTTGTTCAGAGGAAGAACGACAGATTTTTACCTTGTCAGGTCGGGGATTCGATCCAGCAACCTTTCGGTTACTGGCCCAATGCTCAAACCACTAGGCTATCTGCTGCCTTGAGTTATAACATAATACTTCAATACTACCTTGAGTTATAACAGAATACTTCAATACTACCTTGAGTTATAACAGAATACTTCAATACTACCTTGAGTTATAATAGAATACTTCAATACTACCTTGACTTATAATATAATACTTCAATACTACCTTGAGTTAAAACAGAATACTTCAATACTACCTTGAGTTATAACAGAATACTTCAATACTACCTTGAGTTATAATAGAATACTTCAATACTACCTTGACTTATAATATAATACTTCAATACTACCTTGAGTTAAAACAGAATACTTCAATACTACCTTGAGTTATAACAGAATACTTCAATACTACCTTGAGTTATAACAGAATATTTCAATACTACCTTGAGTTATAACAGAATACTTCAATACTAACTTGAGTTATAACAGAATACTTCAATACTAACTTGAGTTATAACAGAATACTTCAATAATACCTTGAGTTATAACAGAATACTTCAATACTACCTTGAGTTATAACAGAATACTTCAATAATACCTTGAGTTATAACATAATACTTCAATACTACTTGAGTTATAACAGAATACTTCTACCTTGAGTTATAAGAATAGTTTTCCCCAATACTAGTCCTAGTGATTATAGCTGTGAATTCCATCTCATGCTGAATGTTACTCTCTACCTTCATCTTTCAGTCCTCTGACTGTTCAATCTAACCTGAGCTTAAATGGCTCCAACATACCCTATAAAACTATCCTTGAGTTAATTTCTAAGACCTCAATCAATTCTTCATCCATAAAACCCCCATGATACTCTGACAATCTCCCAGAGTCATAGTCAGAATTACACAATAAAACTAGGCCTGTGTTCCAAATGGCATCCAACAGGCCCTGGTCAAAAGTAGTGCACTATACAGAATCTTATACAGTCCTCGGGTTAGATGTTCTGGAAACATCCGGAATACTTCAATACTATCTAACTTGAGTTATAACCCAAATGGTCAATCACAGTTCTTGTTAGGTGACCAGGAAACTTCAATTTACCACTAAGTTATTTAGCAATTTATTTTCTCCATGACTGGTGTCAGGGGTTGGGGATAGCACTTCAAGTTTACCTCTATGTTTTTTAAGAGAACTGAGCCCTGAGCTTGAGTTTCATCTACTTTGTTGCCATGGGGGAGAGAAAGCAGTTTACCCATGTTTTGTTGCCATGGGGCGGAGAGAACCTGAGCAGTTTAATCTATGTTTTGTCCATCCCATGTTAACTTCATCTTTCAGTTTTGTTGCCAGACTCAATAAAACCTGAGGTTTACCCAAATGTTTTGTTCCAAATGGCAGTTTACATCTATGTTTTGTTGCCCGGAGATTAGCAGTTTACATCTATGTTTTGTTGCCAGGGGGCGGGAGAGAACCTGAGCAGGACATCTATGTTTTGTTGCCAGGGGGCGGAGAGAACCCGAGCAGTTTACATCTATGTTTTGTTGCCAGGGGGCAGAGACAAACGGGTGAGCAGTTTATATCTATGTTTTGTTGCCATGGGGCAGAGAGAACCTGAGCAGTTTGTTCAAATGTTTTGTTGCCAGGGGCGGAGAGAACCTGAGCAGTTTACATCTATGTTTTGTTGCCATGGGGCGGAGAGAACCTGAGCAGTTTACCTCTATGTTTTGTTCATGGGGCGGAGAGAACCTGAGCAGTTTTCTATGTTTTCTGCCATGGGGCAGAGAAACCTGAGCAGTTTACCTCTATGTTTTGTTGCCATGGGGCGGAGAGAATTGAGCAGTTTACCTCTATGTTTTGTTGCCATGGGGGGAGAGAACCTGAGCAGTTTACATCTATGTTTTGTTGCCATGGGGCAGAGAGAACCTGAGCAGTTTACATCTATGTTTTGTTGCCATGGGGCGGAGAGAACCTGAGCAGTTTACATCTATGTTTTGTTGCCATGGGGCGGAGAGAACCTGAGCAGTTTACATCTATGTTTTGTTGCCATGGGGCAGAGAGAACCTGAGCAGTTTACATCTATGTTTTGTTGCCATGGGGCGGAGAGTTTACATCTATGTTTTGTTGCCATGGGGCAGAGAGAACCTGAGCAGTTTACATCTATGTTTTGTTGCCATGGGGCGGAGAGAACCTGAGCAGTTTACATCTATGTTTTGTTGCCATGGGGCGGAGAGAACCTGAGCAGTTTACATCTATGTTTTGTTGCCATGGGGCGGAGAGAACCTGAGCAGTTTACCTCTATGTTTTGTTTGGAGAGAACCTGAGCAGTTTACATCTATGTTTTGTTGCCATGGGGCAGAGAGAACCTGAGCAGTTTACATCTATGTTTTGTTGCCATGGGGCAGAGAGAACCTGAGCAGTTTACATCTATGTTTTGTTGCCATGGGGCAGAGAGAACCTGAGCAGTTTACATCTATGTTTTGTTGCCATGGGGCGGAGAGAACCTGAGCAGTTTACATCTATGTTTTGTTGCCATGGGGCGGAGAGAACCTGAGCAGTTTACATCTATGTTTTGTTGCCATGGGGCAGAGAGAACCTGAGCAGTTTACATCTATGTTTTGTTGCCATGGGGCAGAGAGAACCTGAGCAGTTTACATCTATGTTTTGTTGCCATGGGGCGGAGAGAACCTGAGCAGTTTACATCTATGTTTTGTTGCCATGGGGCAGAGAGAACCTGAGCAGTTTACATCTATGTTTTGTTGCCATGGGGCAGAGAGAACCTGAGCAGTTTTATAGCTAATCTCATGGTATTGTAAACATTTTGCCATGAGGCTGAGAGAAAATCTTACTGTTTTAGAGCTAATTTCCTGCTATTCTACACATGTTGCTATGAAACTGAGAGAACATGTGCAGGTTTATAGCACTAAATATATTTTTTGGGGGGAGGGAGGGGTTGTTCATGATGAAACTCTCATATTAAACACCAATGGTATTCACAATGTTGATGGTTTACAGGGCATTCAGGAAGTATTCAGACCCCTTCCCTTGTTCCACATGTTGTTATGTTACAGCCTTATTCCATAACGGATTAAATATAACCTTTTTTCTCAGCAATCTACACACAATACCCCATCATGACAAAGCAAAAAACAGCTTTATTTATTTTTTTGAAAATGTATTAGAAATAAAAAAACAGAAATATCTTATTTACATAAATATTCAGACACTTTGCTATGAGACTCAAAATTGAGCTCAGGTGCATCCTGTTTCCATTGATCATCCTTGAGATGTTTCTACAACTTGATTGGAGTCCACCTGTGGTAAATTTAATTGATTGGACATGATTTGGAAATGTACACACCTGTCTATATAAGGTCCCACAGTTGACAGTGCAGGTCAGAGCAAAACCAAGCCATGAGGTTCAAAGGAAGTGTCTGTAGAACTCAGAGACAGGATTGTGTCGAGGCACAGCTCTTGGCAGGGCACCAAAACATTTATGCAGCATTGAAGGTCCTCAAGAACACAGTGGCCTCCATCATTCTTAAATGGAAGAAGTTTGGAACCACCAAGACTCTTCCTAGAGCTGTCTGCCAGGACAAACTGAGCAATCGGGGGAGAAGGGTGTTGGTCAGGGAGGTGACAAGTACCCGACGGCCACTCTGACAGAGCTCTAGAGTTCCTCTGTGGAGATGGGAGAACCTTCCAGAAGGACAGCAATCTCTGCAGCGCTCCACCAATCAGGCTATTACGGTAAAGTGGAAGGAAGCCACTCCTCAGTAAAAGACACATGACTGCCAAAAGGCAGCTAAAGACTCTCAGACCATGAGAAACAAGATTCTCTGGTCTGATGTAACCAAGATTGAACTCTTTGGCCTGAATGCCAAGCATCACATCTGGAGGAAACCTGGCACCATCCCTACGGTGAATAGTGGTGGTGGCAGCATCATACTGTGGGGATGTTTTTCAGCGGCAGGGACTGGGAGACTAGTCAGGATCGAGTTAAAGATGAATGGAGCAAAGTACAGAGAGATCCTTGACAAGAGAACCTGCTCAGGACCTCAGACTGGGCCAAAGGTTCACCTTCCAACAGGACAACGACCCTAAGCACACAGCCAATACAACGCAGGAGTGGCTCCGGGACTAGTCTCTGAATGTCCTTTAGTGGCCCAGCCAGAGCCTGGGCTTGAACCCAATATAACATCTCTGGAGAAACCTGGAAATAGCAGTGCAGCGACACTCCCCATCAAACCTGACAGAGCTTGAGAGGATCTGCAGAGAAGAATGGGAGAAACTCCCCAAATACAGGTGTGCCAAGCTTGTAGCGTCAAGACTCAAGAGTCGATGCTGTAATCACCGCCAAAGGTACTTCAAAAAAGTTTTGAGAACTTATGTAAATGTGATATTTCCTTTTTTATATTTGATAAACTAGCAAACATTTTCTAAACTTGTTTTTTCTTTGTCATTATGGGGTATTGTGTGTAGATTGATGAGGGGAAAAAACAATTGAATCAATTTTAGAATAAGGCTGTAACAACATGTGGAAAAAGTCAAGGGGTCTGAATACTTCCCGAAGGCACAGTATATTTAGAATAATGTTTTACAGCTTCGCCATTCAATATTTTATTTGTAAATAAACTTATTTGATTATTTTATATATTTGACATGTGATAAGGCCACACAGAGGGCCAGATATAATTACAGACCCCTGGGATGATCTGAAGTACCCAAAAAGGGCCACTAGACGTCTTGGGATAAATTACATAACATTCTGGTAGTTTACTAGTACTAGTTTCCAGTAATACAGTATTCCCTCCATTTGTCACCCTAGTGTGGAGTGGGGGACATTCATGTTGTTTTCAACCCAGACGGCTCTCCTCTGTGTTACGAAGGCTGTCCTCACTGCCAAAGCTGACTCTCTCTCCTCTGTGCTCATCCTCCTAGATCTATCCTCTGCCTTCGACACCGTGAACCATCAGACCCTCCTCTTCACCCTCTCAGGGCCTCTCAGGCTCTTCAGATCCTCCTCTCCACCCTCTCAGGGCTGGGCGTCTCAGGCTCTATCAGATCCTCCTCTCCACCCTCTCAGGGCTGGGCGTCTCAGGCTCTATCAGATCCTCCTCTCCACCCTCTCAGGGCTGGGTGTCTCAGGCTCTATCAGATCCTCCTCTCCACCCTCTCAGGGCTGGGTGTCTCAGGCTCTATCAGATCCTCCTCTCCACCCTCTCAGGGCTGGATCAGTCTCAGGGCTCTATCAGATCCTCCTCTCCACCCTCTCAGGGCTGGGTGTCTCAGGCTCTATCAGATCCTCCTCTCCACCCTCTCAGGGCTGGGTGTCTCAGGCTCTATCAGATCCTCCTCTCCACCCTCTCAGGGCTGGGTGTCTCAGGCTCTATCAGATCCTCCTCTCCACCCTCTCAGGGCTGGGTGTCTCAGGCTCTATCAGGTCCTCCTCTTCACCCTCTCAGGGCTGGGTGTCTCAGGCTCTGCACACTCTGCATCCTACCTGGCAGGCCGCTCCTACCAGATGAAATGAAGAGGATCTGTGTCTGCACCATGTACCACTACTGGTGTCGCCCAGGGCTCGGTTCTAGGCCCTCTTCTCTTCTCTCTCAACACCAAGTCACTCGACTATGGCATATTTTCAAATAACCCTGCCCACCACCTCAAGCTCAACCTCAACAAGACAGAGCAGCTCTTCGTCCCGGGGAAGCGCCTGCCCGCTCCAAGACCTCTCCGCAAGGTTGACAACTCCACTGTGTCCCACTCCCAGAGTGCAAAGAACCTTGTTGTGACCCTGCAAAAACACACTAATGGTGGCACCAACCCCCCCCCCCCCGGCCCATCTTCTGAAAACATCTGAAACCTTACATCCTCAAAGAGTATGTTACATAATCCCACAGTACCTCCCCCACCCTTTCAGGAACTAACACTCAACATTATTTCCCTTTTACTAGCAAGGACTTTGCTGAGCTACTTTATTGGGTAAGAATGTACTGGCTGTGATTATCTTACCTAGTTATGTTAAGATAAATGCACTAATTGTAAATTGCTCTGGATAAGAGCGTCTGCTAAATGACTTAAATATAATATAAAATATATATATATTTTTTTTCAAGAGCGACAAACTTGACTTTTAAAAGAACAGATACTCTATCGCTGGGCAAAAAATGAAGGAAAGAAGAATATCAATTGTGGAGTGGAGTCAGAAACTCAACCATCACACTTGACTTTCAAAGAGAAGATACTACCCTGCTGGCCTGGCGTTCATCGAGCCTGTTCAATGTTTCATGTGTTGTGGAGTAGGGTAGCTATTATTATTTATCTCTGGTAAGTGTGCCTCTAGTCTAGCACGACCAGGAAACACCAAAGGACTCTACCGTCTGTAGTTCCGCCCTCTCCCTCTCTCTCCCTCCCACTCCCTCTCTCCCACTCCCTCTTTCTCTCTCTCTCCCTCTCTCCCTTTCCCTCTCCTTCTACCTCTCTCCCTCTCTCCTTCTACCTCTACACCTCTCTACCTCTCTACCTCTCTCCTTCTACCTCTACACCTCTCTACCTCTCTACCTCTCTACCTCTCTACCTCTCTACCTCTCTACCTCTCTCCTTCTACCTCTACACCTCTCTACCTCTCTACCTCTCTCCCTCTCTCCTTCTACCTCTACACCTCTCTACCTCTCTACCTCTCTACCTCTCTCCTTCTACCTCTACACCTCTCTACCTCTCTACCTCTCTACCTCTCTACCTCTCTCCTTCTACCTCTACACCTCTCTACCTCTCTACCTCTCTACCTCTCTACCTCTCTCCTCTCTCCTTCTACCTCTACACCTCTCTACCTCTCTCCCTCTCTCCTTCTACCTCTCTCCCTCTCTCCTGCTCCCTCTCCTTCTACCTCTCTCCCTCTCTCCTGCTCCCTCTCCTTCTACCTCTCTCCCTCTCTCCCGCTCCCTCTCCTTCTACCTCTCCACATCTCTCTACCTCTCTCTCCCTCTGTCCCTGGCTGGCCTGCCTTTAATCAATAATAGGCGGTCTGGTCAAGATACACTGTTGTTAATCCACCCACAGCCTTATGAATATCCTGTAGGACTGTTGATGCTAGTTCAGAATAATCAAAGCACGACTGTAATGTCATGCAAATGGATGCACACGTTAGAATGTATGAACGATGTCTGCACCACCTCCAAGCTTGGCTTGAGACTTTACTGAACAGAGTGAAATAGTTTACAAGTATTTACATCTTCTCTCTCTCTCTCTCTCTCTCTCTCTCTCTCTCTCTCTCTCTCTCTCTCTCTCTCTCTCTCTCTCTCTCTCTCTCTCTCTCTCTCTCGCTCTCTGGCTTCATCACACCAAGTGGAGCATCGGGCCTCATCACACCAAGTGGAGCATCAGGCCTCATCACACCAAGTGGAGCATCAGGCTTCATCACACCAAGTGGAGCATCTGGCCTCATCACACCAAGTGGAGCATCAGGCCTCATCACACCAAGTGGAGCATCGGGCCTCATCACACCAAGTGGAGCATCGGGCCTCATCACACCAAGTGGAGCATCGGGCCTCATCACACCAAGTGGAGCATCGGGCCTCATCACACCAAGTGGAGCATCGGGCCTCATCACACCAAGTGGAGCATCGGGCCTCATCACACCAAGTGGAGCATCGGGCCTCATCACACCAAGTGGAGCATCGGGCCTCATCACACCAAGTGGAGCATCGGGCCTCATCACACCAAGTGGAGCATCGGGCCTCATCACACCAAGTGGAGCATCGGGCCTCATCACACCAAGTGGAGCATCGGGCCTCATCACACCAAGTGGAGCATCTGGCCTCATCACACCAGTGGAGTAACAATAAAATTACATAAAAATATCGAGGCTTCTTATTAACAGCTTCTACCCCCAACCTATAAGACTCCTTCTTATTAACAGCTTCTACCCCCAACCTATAAGACTTCTTATTAACAGCTTACCCCCAACCTATAAGACTCCTTCTTATTAACAGCTTCTACCCCCAACCTATAAGACTCCTTCTTATTAACAGCTTCTACCCCCAACCTATAAGACTCCTTCTTATTAACAGCTTCTACCCCCAACCTATAAGACTCCTTCTTATTAACAGCTTCTACCCCCAACCTATAAGACTCCTTCTTATTAACAGCTTCTACCCCCAACCTATAAGACTCCTTCTTATTAACAGCTTCTACCCCCAACCTATAAGACTCCTTCTTATTAACAGCTTCTACCCCCAACCTATAAGACTCTTCTTATTAACAGCTTCTATTAACTCCTTCAGCTTCTACCCCCAACCTATAAGACTCCTTCTTATTAACAGCTTCTACCCCCAACCTATAAGACTCCTTCTTATTAACAGCTTCTACCCCCAACCTATAAGACTCCTTCTTATTAACAGCTTCTACCCCCAACCTATAAGACTCCTTCTTATTAATAGCTTCTACCCCCAACCTATAAGACTCCTTCTTATTAACAGCTTCTACCCCCAACCTATAAGACTCCTTCTTATTAACAGCTTCTACCCCCAACCTATAAGACTCCTTCTTATTAACAGCTTCTACCCCCAACCTATAAGACTCCTTCTTATTAACAGCTTCTACCCCCAACCTATAAGACTCCTTCTTATTAACAGCTTCTACCCCCAACCTATAAGACTCCTTCTTATTAACAGCTTCTACCCCCAACCTATAAGACTCCTTCTTATTAACAGCTTCTACCCCCAACCTATAAGACTCCTTCTTATTAACAGCTTCTACCCCCAACCTATAAGACTCCTTCTTATTAACA
>NW_025745398.1:357017-384517 GCF_021184085.1 Oncorhynchus gorbuscha | reverse complement strand
GAGCTCCGACACTGCAGGTGTGAATAAAACATGCATATGAAACAATGCAAACTTTAAATAATAATATTTACATATTTACAACGAAAGAGAGAGAGATCATCTGGGAGAGAACAGTTTAGTAATACAGTAGACCTGATCGACAGCTTTCTGTTCCCTCCACTGTGTGGACAGGAGAAGACTAGTTGTCTGTTATCTCCACTGTGTGGACAGGAGAAGACTAGTTGTCTGTTACCTCCACTGTGTGGACAGGAGAAGACTAGTTGTCTGTTACCTCCACTGTGTGGACAGGAGAAGACTAGTTGTCTGTTACCTCCACTGTGTGGACAGGAGAAGACTAGTTGTCTGTTATCTCCACTGTGTGGACAGGAGAAGACTAGTTGTCTGTTACCTCCACTGTGTGGACAGGAGAAGAATAGTTGTCTGTTACCTCCACTGTGTGGACAGGAGAAGACTAGTTGTCTGTTATCTCCACTATGTGGACAGGAGAAGACTAGTTGTCTGTTATCTCCACTATGTGGACAGGAGAAGACTAGTTGTCTGTTATCTCCACTATGTGGACAGGAGAAGACTAGTTGTCTGTTATCTCCACTGTGTGGACAGGAGAAGACTAGTTGTCTGTTATCTCCACTGTGTGGACAGGAGAAGACTAGTTGTCTGTTATCTCCACTATGTGGACAGGAGAAGACTAGTTGTCTGTTACCTCCACTGTGTGGACAGGAGAAGACTAGTTGTCTGTTACCTCCACTGTGTGGACAGGAGAAGACTAGTTGTCTGTTATCTCCACTATGTGGACAGGAGAAGACTAATTGTCTGTTATCTCCACTGTGTGGACAGGAGAAGACTAATTGTCTGTTATCTCCACTGTGTGGACAGGAGAAGACTAGTTGTCTGTTATCTCCACTATGTGGACAGGAGAAGACTAGTTGTCTGTTACCTCCACTGTGTGGACAGGAGAAGACTAGTTGTCTGTTACCTCCACTGTGTGGACAGGAGAAGACTAGTTGTCTGTTATCTCCACTATGTGGACAGGAGAAGACTAGTTGTCTGTTATCTCCACTATGTTAGTTGTCTGTTACCTCCACTGTGTGGACAGGAGAAGACTAGTTGTCTGTTACCTCCACTGTGTGGACAGGAGAAGACTAGTTGTCTGTTACCTCCACTGTGTGGACAGGAGAAGACTAGTTGTCTGTTATCTCCACTATGTGGACAGGAGAAGACTAGTTGTCTGTTATCTCCACTGTGTGGACAGGAGAAGACCAGTTGTCTGTTCCCTCCACTGTGTGGACAGGAGAAGACTAGTTGTCTGTTATCTCCACTGTGTGGACAGGAGAAGACTAGTTGTCTGTTACCTCCACTGTGTGGACAGGAGAAGACTAGTTGTCTGTTATCTCCACTATGTGGACAGGAGAAGACTAGTTGTCTGTTACCTCCACTATGTGGACAGGAGAAGACTAGTTGTCTGTTACCTCCACTGTGTGGACAGGAGAAGACTAGTTGTCTGTTATCTCCACTATGTGGACAGGAGAAGACTAGTTGTCTGTTACCTCCACTGTGTGGACAGGAGAAGACTAGTTGTCTGTCTGTTCCCTCCACTGTGTGGACAGGAGAAGACTAGTTGTCTGTCTGTTACCTCCACTGTGTGGACAGGAGAAGACTAGTTGTCTGTTACCTCTCTATGTGGACAGGAGAAGACTAGTTGTCTGTTACCTCCTCTATGTGGACAGGAGAAGACTAGTTGTCTGTTACCTCCTCTATGTGGACAGGAGAAGACTAGTTGTCTGTCTGTTACCTCAACTATGTGAACAGGAGAAGACTAGTTGTCTGTTACCTCCACTGTGTGGACAGGAGAAGACTAGTTGTCTGTCTGTTACCTCCACTATGTGGACAGGCGAAGACTAGTTGTCTGTTACCTCCACTGTGTGGACAGGAGAAGACTAGTTGTCTGTCTGTTACCTCTACTGTGTGGACAGGAGAAGACTAGTTGTCTGTTCCCTCCACTGTGTGGACAGGAGAAGACTAGTTGTCTGTCTGTTCCCTCCACTGTGTGGACAGGAGAAGACTAGTTGTCTGTTCCCTCCACTGTGTGGACAGGAGAAGACTAGTTGTCTGTTACCTCCACTGTGTGGACAGGAGAAGACTAGTTGTCTGTTATCTCCACTATGTGGACAGGAGAAGACTAGTTGTCTGTTCCCTCCACTCTGTGGACAGGAGAAGACTAGTTGTCTGTTACCTCCACTGTGTGGACAGGAGAAGACTAGTTGTCTGTTATCTCCACTATGTGGACAGGAGAAGACTAGTTGTCTGTTACCTCCACTGTGTGGACAGGAGAAGACTAGTTGTCTGTTACCTCCACTGTGTGGACAGGAGAAGACTAGTTGTCTGTTACCTCCACTGTGTGGACAGGAGAAGACTAGTTGTCTGTTACTCCACTATGTGGACAGGAGAAGACTAGTTGTCTGTTATCTCCACTGTGTGGACAGGAGAAGACCAGTTGTCTGTTCCCTCCACTGTGTGGACAGGAGAAGACTAGTTGTCTGTTATCTCCACTGTGTGGACAGGAGAAGACTAGTTGTCTGTTACCTCCACTGTGTGGACAGGAGAAGACTAGTTGTCTGTTATCTCCACTATGTGGACAGGAGAAGACTAGTTGTCTGTTACCTCCACTATGTGGACAGGAGAAGACTAGTTGTCTGTTACCTCCACTGTGTGGACAGGAGAAGACTAGTTGTCTGTTATCTCCACTATGTGGACAGGAGAAGACTAGTTGTCTGTTACCTCCACTGTGTGGACAGGAGAAGACTAGTTGTCTGTCTGTTCCCTCCACTGTGTGGACAGGAGAAGACTAGTTGTCTGTCTGTTACCTCCACTGTGTGGACAGGAGAAGACTAGTTGTCTGTTACCTCCTCTATGTGGACAGGAGAAGACTAGTTGTCTGTTACCTCCTCTATGTGGACAGGAGAAGACTAGTTGTCTGTTACCTCCTCTATGTGGACAGGAGAAGACTAGTTGTCTGTCTGTTACCTCAACTATGTGAACAGGAGAAGACTAGTTGTCTGTTACCTCCACTGTGTGGACAGGAGAAGACTAGTTGTCTGTCTGTTACCTCCACTATGTGGACAGGCGAAGACTAGTTGTCTGTTACCTCCACTGTGTGGACAGGAGAAGACTAGTTGTCTGTCTGTTACCTCTACTGTGTGGACAGGAGAAGACTAGTTGTCTGTTCCCTCCACTGTGTGGACAGGAGAAGACTAGTTGTCTGTCTGTTCCCTCCACTGTGTGGACAGGAGAAGACTAGTTGTCTGTTCCCTCCACTGTGTGGACAGGAGAAGACTAGTTGTCTGTTACCTCCACTGTGTGGACAGGAGAAGACTAGTTGTCTGTTATCTCCACTATGTGGACAGGAGAAGACTAGTTGTCTGTTCCCTCCACTCTGTGGACAGGAGAAGACTAGTTGTCTGTTACCTCCACTGTGTGGACAGGAGAAGACTAGTTGTCTGTTATCTCCACTATGTGGACAGGAGAAGACTAGTTGTCTGTTACCTCCACTGTGTGGACAGGAGAAGACTAGTTGTCTGTTACCTCCACTGTGTGGACAGGAGAAGACTAGTTGTCTGTTACCTCCACTGTGTGGACAGGAGAAGACTAGTTGTCTGTTATCTCCACTATGTGGACAGGAGAAGACTAGTTGTCTGTTATCTCCACTGTGTGGACAGGAGAAGACCAGTTGTCTGTTCCCTCCACTGTGTGGACAGGAGAAGACTAGTTGTCTGTTATCTCCACTGTGTGGACAGGAGAAGACTAGTTGTCTGTTACCTCCACTGTGTGGACAGGAGAAGACTAGTTGTCTGTTATCTCCACTATGTGGACAGGAGAAGACTAGTTGTCTGTTACCTCCACTATGTGGACAGGAGAAGACTAGTTGTGTTACCTCCACTGTGTGGACAGGAGAAGACTAGTTGTCTGTTATCTCCACTATGTGGACAGGAGAAGACTAGTTGTCTGTTACCACCACTGTGTGGACAGGAGAAGACTAGTTGTCTGTCTGTTCCCTCCACTGTGTGGACAGGAGAAGACTAGTTGTCTGTCTGTTACCTCCACTGTGTGGACAGGAGAAGACTAGTTGTCTGTTACCTCCTCTATGTCAGGAGAAGACTAGTTGTCTGTGGACAGGAGAAGACTAGTTGTCTGTTACCTCCTCTATGTGGACAGGAGAAGACTAGTTGTCTGTCTGTTACCTCAACTATGTGAACAGGAGAAGACTAGTTGTCTGTTACCTCCACTGTGTGGACAGGAGAAGACTAGTTGTCTGTCTGTTACCTCTACTGTGTGGACAGGAGAAGACTAGTTGTCTGTTCCCTCCACTGTGTGGACAGGAGAAGACTAGTTGTCTGTCTGTTCCCTCCACTGTGTGGACAGGAGAAGACTAGTTGTCTGTTCCCTCCACTGTGTGGACAGGAGAAGACTAGTTGTCTGTTACCTCCACTGTGTGGACAGGAGAAGACTAGTTGTCTGTTATCTCCACTATGTGGACAGGAGAAGACTAGTTGTCTGTTACCTCCACTGTGTGGACAGGAGAAGACTAGTTGTCTGTTCCCTCCACTCTGTGGACAGGAGAAGACTAGTTGTCTGTTACCTCCACTGTGTGGACAGGAGAAGACTAGTTGTCTGTTATCTCCACTATGTGGACAGGAGAAGACTAGTTGTCTGTTACCTCCACTGTGTGGACAGGAGAAGACTAGTTGTCTGTTCCCTCCACTGTGTGGACAGGAGAAGACTAGTTGTCTGTTACCTCCACTATGTGGACAGGAGAAGACTAGTTGTCTGTTATCTCCACTATGTGGACAGAGAAGACTAGTTGTCTGTTACCTCCACTGTGTGGACAGGAGAAGACTAGTTGTCTGTTCCCTGCACTGTGTGGACAGGAGAAGACTAGTTGTCTGTCTGTTACCTCCACTGTGTGGACAGGAGAAGACTAGTTGTCTGTCTGTTACCTCCACTGTGTGGACAGGAGAAGACTAGTTGTCTGTTCCCTGCACTGTGTGGACAGGAGAAGACTAGTTGTCTGTCTGTTACCTCCACTGTGTGGACAGGAGAAGACTAGTTGTCTGTCTGTTACCTCCACTGTGTGGACAGGAGAAGACTAGTTGTCTGTTACCTCCACTGTGTGGACAGGAGAAGACTAGTTGTCTGTCTGTTACCTCCACTGTGTGGACAGGAGAAGACTAGTTGTCTGTTACCTCCACTGTGTGGACAGGAGACGACTAGTTTCTTCATACATGGTTTTAGCTTCTCGCTTTGCCCTCTTTGTTGTTGTGGAAGTGAGACCAATAGAAGAAGAAGAACAGTTATAATATAAAGAAGGGTTAAAACCCATAATGGGGTCTGCAGTCCTCAGCTAACAGTACCTACCTTCTGTTGAAAAGGTCAGGGTCTCTGAACCTGGCGTCCCTGTCGTAGACAAAGTGTTCCTGTGTGAGGTGACGCTTCCAGACTGTAGTTCTTACTGATGGTCACAACAGGATAACCCATCTGGAGGGTCCAGCAGTCCATCACCTCCTTAATGTTGATGTCCTTCCCTTCCTTCTGCATGGCCTGGGGGGGGATATGGGGAATCAATTAACCAATTAACCAGTTAATCAGTCAGACATTGGTCTGTCGGTCAAATCATATCAAATGTTATTGGTCACTTTCACATATCTTACAGATATCGCAGATGCAGCGAAATGCTTGTGTTTCATCTCCAACAGTACAGTAATACATAATGCTTGTGTTTATAGCTCCAACAGTACAGTAATACATAATGCTGGGTAGCGTCAAGAAGTTAATAGAAAAGCCTATATAATGTACATATGAAGATGTTTAGCTTGTCGGGTGGCGAGGATATGAAGGTGTTTAGCTTGTCGGGAGGCGAGGATATGAAGGTGTTTAGCTTGTCGGGAGGCGAGGATATGAAGGTGGTTAGCTTGTCGGGAGGAGAGGATATGAAGGTGGTTAGCTTGTCGGGAGGCGAGGATATGAAGGTGGTTAGCTTGTCGGGAGGAGAGGATATGAAGGTGGTTAGCTTGTCGGGAGGAGAGGATATGAAGGTGGTTAGCTTGTCAGGAGGCGAGGATATGAAGGTGGTTAGCTTGTCGGGAGGTGAGGATATGAAGGTGGTTAGCTTGTCGGGAGGCGAGGATATGAAGGTGGTTAGCTTGTCGGGAGGTGAGGATATGAAGGTGGTTAGCTTGTCGGGAGGTGAGGATATGAAGGTGGTTAGCTTGTCGGGAGGTGAGGATATGAAGGTTTTAGCTTGTCGGGAGGTGAGGATATGAAGGTGGTTAGCTTGTCGGGAGGTGAGGATATGAAGGTGTTTAACTTGTCGGGAGGAGAGGATATGAAGGTGGTTAGCTTGTCGGGAGGCGAGGTGTCAGTGTCTGCGACGTGGCTGGTTTTCACTTTATAGTCCTTGATTGTCTTGCGACTCCACTTCGTCCATGTTCTGTCGTTTTGCCTGTTTGATTGCGTTACAGAGGGTATAGCTGGTCAGTGTGTTCACGTCCATGTACTGTCGTTTTGCCTGTTTGATTGCGTTACAGAGGACATAGCTGGTCAGTGTGTTCACGTCCATGTACTGTCGTTTTGCCTGTTTGATTGCGTTACAGAGGGTATAGCTGGTCAGTGTGTTCACGTCCATGTACTGTCGTTTTGCCTGTTTGATTGCGTTACAGAGGACATAGCTGGTCAGTGTGTTCACGTCCATGTACTGTCGTTTTGCCTGTTTGATTGCGTTACAGAGGACATAGCTGGTCAGTGTGTTCACGTCCATGTACTGTCGTTTTGCCTGTTTGATTGCGTTACAGAGGGTATAGCTGGTCAGTGTGTTCACGTCCATGTACTGTCGTTTTGCCTGTTTGATTGCGTTACAGAGGGCATAGCTGGTCAGTGTGTTCACATCCATGTTCGAGGTCAAATTGACGTGGTTAAATGCGGTGGTTCGTGCTTTCAGATTTGGGCAAATGATGTCATCTATCCATGGTTTATAGTTTGGATAAATTGTAATCATCACAGTGGGAACAACATCCTCTATGGACTTCCTGATGAACTCATTGTATACATTGATATTATTTTCCTAGACAACACAAACATTTCCCAGTCCATGTGATCAAAACAATCTTGAAGGCAAAGATTTTGATTGGTCAGACCAACGTTAAACAGTCCTTACAATTGGTCCCTTCCTGTTTAAATTTCTGACAATAGGAGGAGGGGAGCAAAATGGAGGCGTGATCTGATTTCCCGAAGGTAGGGCGGGGGAGGGCCGTGTAGCCTCCCCGGAAGAGGAAATAGCACAGGAGATGAGTTGATCGAACTTTGGTTGCTTTTTCTCTCCAATTTCCTTTATTAAAGTCCCCAGATACAGTCAATGCGGCTTCAGGATATGTGGTTTCCATCTTTCAGTGTAGTTCTTTGAGAGCCATAGCAGTGTTGGCTTGGGGGGGAGGGGAACATACACGGCCATGAAGATGACCGAAGGAACATGATCTTGGGAGGTAATGAGGTCGCCATTTGATGGTGATGTATTCCAGTTTCGGAGAACAAAAAGGACTTCCTGTACATTACCACCATGAGTAGTTCATCATGAAACATACAACTCCATCTTTTCTTTTTCCCGGAGAGTTCTTTCTTCCTGTCCGCGTGATATATGGAGAACCCCACAGGCTGACTGTATGGGGACGGTATATCCGGAGAGAGCCATGGTTCCACAAAACAGAGTACGTTACAGTCCCTGATGTTTCTCTGAAAGGAGATCCTCGTCTGCTTTATTGTACAGGGACGGAAAGTAAGGACAATAATACACCCGGAAGCGATGGATGGTAATGCAGGCCTCCTGAGTCTGACTAAGAGCCCTCTCCTTGTTCTTCTTCTGCAGTGACGGTGTCTTGGAGCAGCCCCCAGGATGAATGGAACTGCCTCAGGGAGTGTAACCAAAGGATCCAATACAGGGAAGTTGAATCCAAATGCTGGTGACTGACCGTCGATCTAATATCCAAAAGTTATTTACGGCTGTAGGTTAATTATGCAAGAAACGTTTTGAGCAAATAATGTAAGAAATAACACAGAAAAAAATACAATATACTGCAAAGTTGACTAGGAGCTAGAAACAGGACAACCATGTCTGTTGCCATAATCTAGTACTATCATTCAGTCTGTCATTACGATCATTCAGTCTGTCATTACTATCATTACGATCATTCAGTCTGTCATTACGATCATTCAGTCTGTCATTACTATCATTACGATCATTCAGTCTGTCATTACGATCATTCAGTCTGTCATTACGATCATTACTATCATTCAGTCTGTCATTACGATCATTACTATCATTCAGTCTGTCATTACGATCATTCAGTCTGTCATTACTATCATTACGATCATTCAGTCTGTCATTACTATCATTACTATCATTCAGTCTGTCATTACTATCATTCAGTCTGTCATTACTATCATTCAGTCTGTCATTACTATCATTCAGTCTGTCATTACTATCATTCAGTCTGTCATTACTATCATTACGATCATTCAGTCTGTCATTACGATCATTACTATCATTCAGTCTGTCATTACGATCATTACTATCATTCAGTCTGTCATTACGATCATTCAGTCTGTCATTACGATCATTCAGTCTGTCATTACTATCATTACTATCATTCAGTCTGTCATTACTATCATTACTATCATTCAGTCTGTCATTACTATCATTCAGTCTGTCATTACTATCATTCAGTCTGTCATTACTATCATTACTATCATTCAGTCTGTCATTACTATCATTCAGTCTGTCATTACGATCATTACTATCATTCAGTCTGTCATTACTATCATTACGATCATTCAGTCTGTCATTACGATCATTCAGTCTGTCATTACGATCATTACTATCATTCAGTCTGTCATTACGATCATTACTATCATTCAGTCTGTCATTACGATCATTACTATCATTCAGTCTGTCATTACTATCATTACTATCATTCAGTCTGTCATTACTATCATTACTATCATTCAGTCTGTCATTACGATCATTCAGTCTGTCATTACGATCAGTACTATCATTCAGTCTGTCATTACTATCATTACTATCATTCAGTCTGTCATTACGATCATTACTATCATTCAGTCTGTCATTACTATCATTACTATCATTCAGTCTGTCATTACGATCAGTACTATCATTACGATCATTCAGTCTGTCATTATTATCATTACTATCATTACTATCATTCAGTCTGTCATTACGATCATTCAGTCTGTCATTATTATCATTACTATCATTACTATCATTCAGTCTTTCATTACGATCATTACTATCATTCAATCTGTCATTACGATCATTCAATCTGTCATTATCGTCATTACTATCATTCAGTCTGTCATTACGATCATTACTATCATTCAGTCTGTCATTACGATCATTACTATCATTCAGTCTGTCATTACTATCATTACTATCATTCAGTCTGTCATTACTATCATTACTATCATTCAGTCTGTCATTACGATCATTCAGTCTGTCATTACGATCAGTACTATCATTCAGTCTGTCATTACTATCATTACTATCATTCAGTCTGTCATTACGATCATTACTATCATTCAGTCTGTCATTACTATCATTACTATCATTCAGTCTGTCATTACGATCAGTACTATCATTACGATCATTCAGTCTGTCATTATTATCATTACTATCATTACTATCATTCAGTCTGTCATTACGATCATTCAGTCTGTCATTATTATCATTACTATCATTCAGTCTGTCATTACGATCATTCAGTCTGTCATTACTATCATTACGATCATTCAGTCTGTCATTACGATCATTACTATCATTCAGTCTGTCATTACGATCATTACTATCATTCAGTCTGTCATTACGATCATTCAGTCTGTCATTATTATCATTACTATCATTACTATCATTCAGTCTGTCATTACGATCATTCAGTCTGTCATTATTATCATTACTATCATTACTATCATTCAGTCTGTCATTACGATCATTCAGTCTGTCATTATTATCATTACTATCATTACTATCATTCAGTCTGTCATTACGATCATTCAGTCTGTCATTATTATCATTACTATCATTCAGTCTGTCATTACTATCATTACTATCATTCAGTCTGTCATTATTATCATTACTATCATTCAGTCTTTCATTACTATCATTACTATCATTCAGTCTGTCATTACTATCATTACTATCATTCAGTCTGTCATTACTATCATTACTATCATTCAGTCTGTCATTAAGATCATTACTATCATTCAGTCTGTCATTAAGATCATTACTATCATTCAGTCTGTCATTACTATCATTACTATCATTCAGTCTGTCATTACGATCATTCAGTCTGTCATTACGATCATTACTATCATTCAGTCTGTCATTACTATCATTACTATCATTACTATCATTACGATCATTCAGTCTGTCATTACTATCATTACTATCATTCAGTCTGTCATTACTATCATTACTATCATTCAGTCTGTCATTACGATCATTCAGTCTTTCATTACTATCATTACTATCATTCAGTCTGTCATTACTATCATTACTATCATTCAGTCTGTCATTACGATCATTACGATCATTCAGTCTGTCATTGCTATCATTACTATCATTCAGTCTGTCATTACTATCATTACTATCATTACTATCATTACGATCATTACTATCATTCAGTCTGTCATTACTATCATTACTATCATTACTATCATTCAGTCTGTCATTACGATCATTACTATCATTCAGTCTGTCATTATGATCATTCAGTCTTTCATTACGATCATTACTATCATTCAGTCTGTCATTACTATCATTACTATCATTCAGTCTGTCATTACTATCATTACTATCATTCAGTCTGTCATTACTATCATTCAGTCTGTCATTACTATCATTACTATCATTCAGTCTGTCATTACGATCATTACTATCATTCAGTCTGTCATTACTATCATTCAGTCTGTCATTACTATCATTACTATCATTACTATCATTCAGTCTGTCATTATGATCATTCAGTCTGTCATTACGATCATTACTATCATTACTATCATTCAGTCTGTCATTACGATCATTATTATCATTACTATCATTACTATCATTACTATCATTCAGTCTGTCATTATTATCATTATTATCATTATTATCATTATTATCATTACTATCATTACTATCATTCAGTATGTCATTATTATCATTATTATCATTATTATCATTATTATCATTACTATCATTACTATCATTACTATCATTCAGTCTGTCATTATGATCATTCAGTCTGTCATTACGATCATTACTATCATTACTATCATTCAGTCTGTCATTACGATCATTATTATCATTACTATCATTACTATCATTACTATCATTCAGTCTGTCATTATTATCATTATTATCATTATTATCATTATTATCATTACTATCATTACTATCATTACTATCATTCAGTCTGTCATTATGATCATTCAGTCTGTCATTACGATCATTACTATCATTACTATCATTCAGTCTGTCATTACGATCATTATTATCATTACTATCATTACTATCATTACTATCATTCAGTCTGTCATTATTATCATTATTATCATTATTATCATTATTATCATTACTATCATTACTATCATTCAGTCTGTCATTATTATCATTATTATCATTATTATCATTATTATCATTATTATCATTACTATCATTACTATCATTACTATCATTCAGTATGTCATTACTATCATTACTATCATTCAGTATGTCATTACGATCATTACTATCATTCAGTCTGTCATTACGATCATTCAGTCTGTCATTATTATCATTACTATCATTCAGTCGGTCATTACGATCATTACTATCATTCAGTCTGTCATTACGATCATTACTATCATTCAGTCTGTCATTACGATCATTCAGTCTGTCATTATTATCATTACTATCATTACTATCATTCAGTCTTTCATTACGATCATTACTATCATTCAATCTGTCATTATCGTCATTACTATCATTCAGTCTGTCATTATTATCATTACTATCATTACTATCATTCAGTCTTTCATTACGATCATTACTATCATTCAATCTGTCATTATCGTCATTACTATCATTCAGTCTGTCATTATTATCATTACTATCATTACTATCATTCAGTCTTTCATTACGATCATTACTATCATTCAATCTGTCATTATCGTCATTACTATCATTCAGTCTGTCATTATTATCATTATTATCATTACTATCATTACTATCATTCAGTCTGTCATTACGATCATTACTATCATTCAGTCTGTCATTACGATCATTCAGTCTGTCATTACTATCATTCAGTCTGTCATTACGATCATTCAGTCTGTCATTACGATCATTCAGTCTGTCATTATTATCATTACTATCATTACTATCATTCAGTCTTTCATTACGATCATTACTATCATTCAATCTGTCATTATCGTCATTACTATCATTCAGTCTGTCATTATTATCATTACTATCATTACTATCATTACTATCATTCAGTCTGTCATTACGATCATTCAGTCTGTCATTATTATCATTACTATCATTACTATCATTCAGTCTGTCATTATGATCATTCAGTCTGTCATTACGATCATTACTATCATTCAGTCTGTCATTACGATCATTCAGTCTGTCATTATTATCATTACTATCATTCAGTCTGTCATTACGATCATTACTATCATTCAGTCTGTCATTATTATCATTACTATCATTACTATCATTCAGTCTTTCATTACGATCATTACTATCATTCAATCTGTCATTATCGTCATTACTATCATTCAGTCTGTCATTATTATCATTACTATCATTACTATCATTCAGTCTGCCATTACGATCATTACTATCATTCAGTCTGCCATTATTATCAGTCTGCCATGTCTTTCAGTCATTGTCAGCCAGTCAGCCAGTCAGCCAGTCAGCCAGTCAGTCAGCCAGTCAGTCAGCCAGTCAGTCAGTCAGTCAGTCAGTCAGGTACATTTCTAATGTCTGGGAAACCATGAGAGCTCACTGCTAAATGTGTTGAAACAGCATCGCTGGAGTGGACTGAGGGGGAGAGGAGGAGAGGGGGAGGAGGGGGGGGGGAGAGGGGGAGGAGAGGAGAGGAGGAGGGAGAGGTAGGGGAGAGGAGATGAGGGGGAGGAGGGGAGAGGAGGGGGAGAGGTAGGAGCTAATCAGGAACTTGGGGAACGCAGTCAGAGCGACTCGCTTTGACAGCTCACCACAGCAGCACTCGAAATCAGAGTGGTAAATTTGCAGCCTTTCACCAATGCAGCACCGAGCCCGAGGAAAGAACCTCAGGACAGGAACAAACCACAGAACCTCAGCCTGGCTTCCCTGAATCCCAATACATACCCTAGGCTACTGTGTGTCTCTCTCTCTCTCTCTCTCTCTCTCTCTCTCTCTCTCTCTCTCTCTCTCTCTCTCTCTCTCTCTCTCTCTCTCTCTCTCTCTCTCTCTCTCTCTCTCTCTCTCTCTCTCTCTCTCTCTCTCTCTCTCTTAGTGAACAGTTCAATGTGGATGGCTAAAGTAGTGCTGAAAGGAAGTAGGTGGACATCTTATAGGAAGTAGATGGACATCCTTAAGGAAGTAGATGGACATCCTATAGGAAGTAGATGGACATCCTATAGATGGGAAGTAGATGGACATCCTATAGGAAGTAGATGGACATCCTATAGGAAGTAGATGGACATCCTATAGGAAGTAGATGGACGTCCTATAGGAAGTAGATGGACATCCTAAAGGAAGTAGATGGACATCCTATAGGAAGTAGATGGACATCCTATAGGAAGTAGATGGACATCCTATAGGAAGTAGATAGACATCCTATAGGAAGCAGATGGACATCCTATAGGAAGTAGATGGACATCCTATAGGAAGTAGATGGACATCCTATAGGAAGTAGATGGACATCCTATAGGAAGTAGCTGGACATCCTCGGTATAAAGTGCAGGGGAAATTCTAAACGTAACAAGAAAGCGAGGACAAGAGAAACGTAAGACCTTAATTAAAAACATGCGTTTCAGAATCAGTTAGTTGGGTTATAAAACTCCTCTGATGTTTTAAAAAGGAGAATTTATACATCAAAGACTGGACAGTTTGTAAAAATGTTTTCCCTGGTAGGTGGTGTAGTGTAATATTGGCGAAGACTATGCAGAAGTGCCACCCTGAATAGTAAACTCAGCTTCTATATCTTCTCCTGTGTTGGTCCGACTATAATAATAATACTAGAGTTTGTTCAGTGCAGCGTAATCTCTAATCCCTGATCTGTAATCCAGGGCCACCAAGGACCAGGCGGTAAATACAAGGGATTATTAGTGTTATTATTGACGCTGTCAATTCAGTCTGCTTTCCAAATACAAGGCAAGGGATTATTAGTGTTATTATTGACGCTGTCAATTCAGTCTGCTTTCCAAATACAAGGCAAGGGATTATTAGTGTTATTATTGACGCTGTCAATTCAGTCTGCTTTCCAAATACAAGGCAAGGGATTATTAGTGTTATTATTGACGCTGTCAATTCAGTCTGCTTTCCAAATACAAGGCAAGGGATTATTAGTGTTATTATTGACGCTGTCAATTCAGTCTGCTTTCCAAATGCAAGGCAAGGGATTATTAGTGTTATTATTGACGCTGTCAATTCAGTCTGCTTTCCAAATACAAGGCAAGGGATTATTAGTGTTATTATTGACGCTGTCAATTCAGTCTGCTTTCCAAATACAAGGCAAGGGATTATTAGTGTTATTATTGACACTGTCAATTCAGTCTGCTTTCCAAATACAAGGCAAGGGATTATTAGTGTTATTATTGACGCTGTCAATTCAGTCTGCTTTCCAAATACAAGGCAAGGGATTATTAGTGTTATTATTGACGCTGTCAATTCAGTCTGCTTTCCAAATACAAGGCAAGGGATTATTAGTGTTATTATTGACACTGTCAATTCAGTCTGCTTTCCAAATACAAGGCAAGGGATTATTAGTGTTATTATTGACGCTGTCAATTCAGTCTGCTTTCCAAATACAAGGCAAGGGATTATTAGTGTTATTATTGACACTGTCAATTCAGTCTGCTTTCCAAATACAAGGCAAGGGATTATTAGTGTTATTATTGACGCTGTCAATTCAGTCTGCTTTCCAAATAGGACATTCTGTTCATGCTTCACCTGCTTTAGGATGACTAGATTAGCAGAATACATATTTTTGGGGGGTGTTGGGGGGGGGGGGGGGCGTTGACAATAATGATAGATCATTTCTTCACAGCGCTTGCCAGGGCAATAATTGACGTGACCAGAAGATGTTTTAGATTCGTCATCATCCGTCTGTGGTGAATAGTGTTGTCTGAACCTGTCTTAGTTTGACAGGTTCTCTATTCAGATGAAGCACCGTTAGTTATCTGGAAATCAGCCATCCTTCCTCTCGGGTGTCGAAAACAACACGTGATGTTTCGGCTCCCGTTTTTTTAAAATGACGTTCAGCTTATAATGCCTTCATAATGCCTTCATAATGCCTTCATAATGCCTTCATAATGCCTTCATAATGCCTTCATAAAGCCTTCATAATGCCTTCATAATGCCTTCATAATGCCTTCATAATGCCTTCATAATGCCTTCATAAAGCCTCCGTAATGCCTTCATGAGCACTACATAAATGTGTTTGTTACAGAGCATCTATAACCGTATGTCAGGCTTTATAAAAAGGGTTCACAAATGTGGCGCAACTTTGTGACATAATCACCAATGTCAAATGTGACATAATCACCAATGTCAAATGTTCTGCATTAGCATCGAACAGCCCCCGTGATATGCAGCTGTTCAGGGAAGCTAGAAACCATTATACACAGGCGGTTAGAAAAGCCAAGGCTAGCTTTTTCAAGCAGAAATTTGCTTCCTGCAACACTAACTCCAAAAAGTTCTGGGACACTGTAAAGTCCATGGAGAATAAGAACACCTCCTCCCAGCTGCCCACTGCACTGAAGGTACGAAACACTGTCACCACTGATAAATCCACCATAATTGAGAATTTCAATAAGCATTTTTCTACGGCTGGCCATGCTTTCCACCTGGCTACGCCTACCCCGGTCAACAGCACTGCACCCCCAATAGCAACTCGCCCAAGCCTTCCCCATTTCTCCTTCTCCCAAATCCGTTCAGCTGATGTTCTGAAAGAGCTGCAAAATCTGGACCCCTACAAATCAGCCGGGCTAGACAATCTGGACCCTTTCTTTCTAAAATTATCTGCCGAAATTGTTGCCACCCCTATTACTGTCGTCTGAGAATCCCAAAGATTGGAAAGCAGCTGCGGTCATCCCCCTCTTCAAAGGGGGGGACACTCTTGACCCAAACTGCTACAGATCTATATCTATCCTACCATGCATTTCTAAGGTCTTCGAAAGCCAAGTCAACAAACAGATTACCGACCATTTCGAATCTCACTATACCTTCTCTGCTATGCAATCTGGTTTCAGAGCTGGTCATGGGTGCACCTCAGCCACGCTCAAGGTCCTAAACCATATCTTAACCGCCATCGATAAGAAACATTACTGTGCAGCCGTATTCATTGATCTGGCCAAGGCTTTCGACTCTGTCAATCACCACATCCTCATCGGCAGACTCGACAGCCTTGGTTTCTCAAATGATTGCCTCGCCTGGTTCACCAACTACTTCTCTGATAGAGTTCAGTGTGTCAAATCGGAGGGTCTGCTGTCTGGACCTTTGGCAGTCTCTATGGGGGTGCCACAGGGTTCAATTCTTGGACCGACTCTTCTCTGTATACATTAATGAGGTCGCTCTTGCTGCTGGTGAGTCTCTGATCCACCTCTACGCAGACGACACCATTCTGTATACTTCTGGCCCTTCTTTGGACACTGTGTTAACAACCCTCCAGGCAAGCTTCAATGCCATACAACTCTCCTTCCGTGGCCTCCAATTGCTCTTAAATATAAGTAAAACTAAATGAATGCTCTTCAACCGATCGCTACCTGCACCTACCCGCCTGTCCAACATCACTACTCTGGACGGCTCTGACTTAGAATACGTGGACAACTACAAATACTTAGGTGTCTGGTTAGACTGTAAACTCTCCTTCCAGACCCATATCAAACATCTCCAATCCAAAGTTAAATCTAGAATTGGCTTCCGATTTCGCAACAAAGCATCCTTCACTCATGCTGCCAAACATACCCTTGTAAAACTGACCATCCTACCAATCCTTGACTTTGGCGATGTCATTTACAAAATAGCCTCCAATACCCTACTCAACAAATTGGATGCAGTATATCACAGTGCAATCCATTTTGTCACCAAAGCCCCATATACTACCCACCATTGCGACCTGTACGCTCTCGTTGGCTGGCCCTCGCTTCATACTCGTCGCCAAACCCACTGGCTCCGGGTCATCTGCAAGTCTCTGCTAGGTAAAGTCCCCCCTTATCTCAGCTCGCTGGTCACCATAGCATCTCCCACCTGTAGCACACGCTCCAGCAGGTATATCTCTCTAGTCACCCCCAAAACCAATTCTTTCTTTGGCCGCCTCTCCTTCCAGTTCTCTGCTGCCAATGACTGGAACGAACTGCAAAAATCTCTGAAACTGGAAACACTTATCTCCCTCACTAGCTTTAAGCACCAACTGTCAGAGTAGCTCACAGATTACTGCACCTGTACATAGCCCACCTATAATTTAGCCCAAACAACTACCTCTTTCCCAACTGTATTTAATTAATTTATTTATTTTGCTCCTTTGCACCCCATTATTTTTATTTCTACTTTGCACATTCTGCCATTGCAAAACTACCATTCCAGTGTTTTACTTGCTATATTGTATTTACTTTGCCACCATGGCCTTTTTTGCCTTTACCTCCCTTCTCACCTCATTTGCTCACATTGTATATAGACTTGTTTATACTGTATTATTGACTGTATGTTTGTTTTACTCCATGTGTAACTCTGTGTCGTTGTATCTGTCGAACTGCTTTGCTTTATCTTGGCCAGGTCGCAATTGTAAATGAGAACTTGTTCTCAACTTGCCTACCTGGTTAAATAAAAGTGAAATAAAAATAATAAAAAATAAATAAAAATATGACATAAACACCTATGTCAAATGTGACATAAACATGTGCTTTGAAAATTGGTGACATATTGCGCTGCAGGATTCCAACACTCTCTAAAGTGAAGTCACGTTAGTCACATTTACACCGAATCTCATTCCCCGGACACTTCCTGGCCAAATGCGCCGAAGGTCTAGTAACCCAACACATCAAATGTGGCCTTCATTAGTTAGGGTTCAATTGTGGAAATGTTGAGCCATAATTATCAACTTTGTGGCTGTGTTAAATAGTGACGACCAGAGGGAACGTTTTTGCTAGCTAAGGATGACACATACTTTACTCAGTGAGGCCACTCCCATGTAATTCTATGGTCCCTCCCACTCAGGCCAACTCTGAATGGTTGCTATGCCAGGTTTCTATGTGCTGCGTGTCCAATAGCCTGGAGACGACGACGCACAAAGAAACACTGACCTTGATGAGAGCCACCAACATAAGGACATTGAAAGTGGCTTTTCTTCCAGAGGCAAGTCACATGTTCCTCCGTACACATACACAACAATACAACGAGTCACACCGCGTGGTGCTGGGCCCGGTCGGGTCTTTGACACATTAAAATGTGGGCACCATTGTAACAGGTTGTAATCAAACCCTGGTCTCCATGGGAACAGAGGAGGAATACCTGGTGAGGTAGTCTCTGGTTGGACTAGTCCAAATCATCTTGGTTCTGACACACACACACACACACACACGCACACGCACACGCACACGCACACGCACACGCACACACACACACACACACACACGCACACACACACGCACACACACGCACACGCTTCGCATGTCCATCAACCGATTGAAATACCTCTCCCACTCTACAGTAACCTGTGGGATCATGAGAGAACCTTCATAGATCAGCAGAACGTAAATAACCTATTTATTGACACTTTACGTAGTCTCCTGTAATACTTTATTTGAAGTGAGACACCCTCGGTCCTTTATAACACATCTATAAAGACTCTATATCGCATGTCGCAGAACTTACTTTGAAATCAGACCGCTTTGGTAAACATTTGAATATAAAAAAATAAAAAATCTAACCATTACGTTTCAAAAAAGTCCAGCGACGTAATTACATCGAACAGTACGCAGGGCTCTGAATAACGTAGCTTTTCCCTGAGCTGGCGGAGGAATGGTCGGTGCCTCTCTGCCTGCTGGAGGTACTGAAGGGTGGGTTCCAATTACATCGAACAGTACGCAGGGCTCTGAATAACGTAGCTTTTCCCTGAGCTGGCGGAGGAATGGTCGGTGCCTCTCTGCCTGCTGGAGGTACTGAAGGGTGGGTTCCAATTACATCGAACAGTACGCAGGGCTCTGAATAACGTAGCTTTTCCCTGAGCTGGCGGAGGAATGGTCCGTGCCTCTCTGCCTGCTGGAGGTACTGAAGGTTGGGTTCCAATTACATTGAACAGTACGCAGGGCTCTGAATAACGTAGCTTTTCCCTGAGCTGGCGGAGGAATGGTCCGTGCCTCTCTGCCTGCTGGAGGTACTGAAGGGTGGGTTCCAATTACATCGAACAGTACGCAGGGCTCTGAATAACGTAGCTTTTCCCTGAGCTGGCGGAGGAATGGTCCGTACCTCCCTGCCTGTTGGAGGTACTGAAGGTTCCAACTTTAAAAGTAACAACAAAGAATTTAGCAGGTCTGTGAGGAAAGGCCTTTGTCACTCAAATCTAGAAAAAAAAAACATTTCTGTATTTTATTATTTTATTTATTTAACCTTTATTTAACTGGGCAAGACTTTAGTTAAGAACAAATTCTGTATTTTATTATTTTATTTATTTAACCTTTATTTAACTGGGCAAGTTAGTTAAGAACAAATTCTGTATTTTATTATTTTATTTATTTAACCTTTATTTAACTGGGCAAGTTAGTTAAGAACAAATTCTGTATTTTATTATTTTATTTATTTAACCTTTATTTATGACAATGACGGCCTACCCCGGCCAAACCTTCCCCGGACGACGCTCCCCCGGACGACGCTCCCCCTCCCCGGACGATGCTGGGCCAATTGTGCTGCGCCAGAAAATCTCTGAATGGGGAAATGGGAAACTCCCATTCGATTTGTATTATATTCATCGTTTATTTACAAAACTCATGATGTGACTATGAGACATGGCTGTATCTATTTATTGTAAATAACGATTGTGGTAGTTACAGTCTGTAATCTAACTCAACACGTAACTACTACCAATTCATTTCAATTACAATAAAATAAAGCTTAACTTAACTGGTCTCCGGTGGCACCACAAATGAGTATTTGATTTAACCAAACAACACAGTTCAGGGAACTTACATCGCTAGAGAACAGAAACACCGCTAACCAAACAACACAGTTCAGGGAGGACTGAATGAAAGGGCAACGACACTCAAAAATATACGTTTCTTAGAGAACTCAAATGAGTATTTGATTTGCGAACTTACATCGCTACAGAAACACCGCTAACCAAACAACACAGTTCAGGGAGGACTGGATTAAAGGGCAACGACACTCAAAAATATACGTTACTTGGAGAACTCAAAAGTCATTCCCTGTTGTGGTTCAAGCATTGTTGTAAACACAGAAAAAACACAGAAAAGTTGTTTTTCTATTTTAAAAAGTGTGGGGGAAAATGGGGGAAATCTGAAACGTGGAAAAACAATAACAGAGAAAACAGAATTAGGAGAAAAAATATTGAGTTAGGCAAAAAAAATATATATTTTTGCTGTGTATGACTGCACTTTAGAGTGTGTCCTCCTGCAGCACAACATTTTGGGGGAAGTTGAGGTCAGCTCCAATATTGTCTCTGCACCCAGGAGGGAAAGAGGTTGGGTTATCCCATGTTTTACAGTAATATAATGTTTTACAGTAATATAATATAATTTACGCAATTTATCGAACGCTTTTATCCAAAAGAGACTTTCAGTCATGAGCGCGTACATTGTTTTTTTACCGTGTGGGTAGTCATGACAACCTAACCCACTATCCCGGTGCTGTGATGCTCTACCGAGATGCATGACGAGGTTATAATGCTTTGTGAAGCCTTCATATGATGTATACGAACCTTTACGAAGCAGTGCTCCTGCCACCCACTATAAAGCACAACTTCATTTTTGACATAGTGACATTATGTCACATTTGACATTGCTGGTTATGTCACACAGTTACGCCACACTTATGAGGCCTGTTATAGAGCATGACATACGGTTATAGATCATTTGTGACACGTTTATGTTGTGTTTATGAAGGCTTTATGAAGCCTGTTATAGAGCATGACATACGGTTATAGATCATTTGTGACACGTTTATGTTGTGTTTATGAGGCCTGTTATAGAGCATGACATACGGTTATAGATCACTTGTGACACGTTTATGTTGTGTTTATGAAGGCTTTATGAAGCCTGTTATAAGCTGTACGTCATTTAAAAAGGGGACCGTCGATCATGGCTTTGAACACACAAACACAAACACAAACACAAACACAAACACAAACACAAACACACAAACACAAACACAAACACAAACACAAACACAAACACACCTTCTGTATCCTCTGAGACATATTGACAGGGGGAGTAAGCCAGGATAGACCAGCCATGCTGCCAGTGATCCCGGGCTTCCCTTCACAAAAGGCTTTGTGCCCGCTTCACGTGGCAGATTACTGATGCAAATTGGTTTCTCATGAATAGCCCGATGGAAAGCTGTGAATATCAGCATTCATTGAATTAATTGGCCGTCACAGACAATTGATGAGGCGCTAGATGTGTCAAAGAGGACAAACAGAGGTAGTGAGAAGTGAAATCCTCTTTATCAGTCAAAGGTGCGCCTATATCGCATGTCTTTAGTGCTTATAGTACTTCCAGTACTTACCCCTATAGGGCCAGACAGACAGATCGTGACCTATTCATAGGGATTACAATGGGTGATTGAAGTGGTGACAACAACAGTGAAATCCTCTTTATCAGTCAAAGGTGCGCCTATCGCATGTCTTTAGTGCTTATAGTACTTCCAGTACTTACCCCTATAGGGGCAGACAGACAGATCGTGACCTATTCATAGGGATTACAATGGGTGATTGAAGTGGTGACAACAACAGTGAAATATAAGGGCTGCATGTTGCAGATGATCTCGGCAGAGAGTACTGTTTCAAACTGCCAAGTGTTACACATCGTTGTAGTTCTAAATGATGTATTGTTACCATTGAGTTCAGCTCCCTGGGCTTTGTCTAGAGATATCATTACAGTAGTGGAGATGTGAGGAGAGAACTGAGGATGCTGGGTCCTTCATGGACAGTGGAGGTGTGAGGAGAGAACTGAGGATGCTTGGTCCTTCATGGACAGTGGAGGTGTGAGGAGAAAACTGAGGATGCTTGGTCCTTCATGGACAATGGAGAGAACTGAGGATGCTGGGTCCTTCATTGAGACTGGATGCTGGGTCCTTCAGTGGAAGTGTGAGGAGAGAACTGAGGATGCTTGGTCCTTCATGGACAGTGGAGATGTGAGGAGAGAACTGAGGATGCTGGATCCTTCATGGACAGTGGTGTGAGGAGAGAACTGAGGATGCTGGGTCCTTCATGGACAGTGGAGGTGTGAGGAGAGAACTGAGGATGCTTGGTCCTTCATGGACAGTGGAGATGTGAGGAGAGAACTGAGGATGCTTGGTCCTTCATGGACAGTGGAGATGTGAGGAGAGAACTGAGGATGCTGGATCCTTCATGGACAGTGGAGGTGTGAGGAGAGAACTGAGGATGCTTGGTCCTTCATGGACAATGGAGATGTGAGGAGAGAACTGAGGATGCTGGGTCCTTCATTGAGACTGGAAGTGTGAGGAGAGAACTGAGGATGCCTGGATCCTTCATGGACAGTGGAGATGTGAGGAGAGAACTGAGGATGCTTGATCCTTCATGGACAGTGGAGGTGTGAGGAGAGAACTGAGGATGCTTGGTCCTTCATGGACAGTGGAGATGTGTGGAGAGAACTGAGGATGCTGGATCCTTCATGGACAGTGGAGGTGTGAGGAGAGAACTGAGGATGCTTGGTCCTTCATGGACAGTGGAGATGTGTGGAGAGAACTGAGGATGCTTGGTCCTTCATGGACAGTGGAGATGTGTGGAGAGAACTGAGGATGCTTGGTCCTTCATGGAGAGTGGAAGTGTGAGGAGAAAAATAAGACTGCTTGTTGCTTCATGGTCTGTTATTTACCAGACAGAACCCAGGTCCTGACTCTCTGTTATTTACCAGACAGAACCCAGGTCCTGACTCTGTTATTTACCAGACAGAACCCAGGTCCTGACTCTGTTATTTACCAGACAGAACCAAGGTCCTGACTCTCTGTTATTTACCAGACAGAACCCAGGTCCTGACTCTGTTATTTACCAGGCAGAACCCAGGTCCTGACTTTGTTATTTACCAGACAGAACCCAGGTCCTGACTCTGTTATTTACCAGACAGAACCCAGGTCCTGACTCTCTGTTATTTACCAGGCAGAACCCAGGTCCTGACTCTGTTATTTACCAGACAGAACCCAGGTCCTGACTCTGTTATTTACCAGACAGAACCCAGGTCCTGACTCTGTTATTTACCAGACAGAACCCAGGTCCTGACTCTGTTATTTACCAGACAGAACCCAGGTCCTGACTCTCTGTTATTTACCAGGCAGAACCCAGGTCCTGACTCTGTTATTTACCAGACAGAACCCAGGTCCTGACTCTCTGTTATTTACCAGGCAGAACCCAGGTCCTGACTCTGTTATTTACCAGGCAGAACCCAGGTCCTGACTCTGTTATGTACCAGACAGAACCCAGGTCCTGACTCTCTGTTATTTACCAGGCAGAACCCAGGTCCTGACTCTGTTATTTAAAAGGCAGAATCCAGATCCTGAGCTTTGTTTGGTCAGGCAGAACCCAGATCCTGAGCTTTGTTTGGTCAGGCAGAACACATATCCTGAGCTTTGTTTGGTCAGGCAGAACCCAGATCCTGAGCTTTGTTTGGTCAGGCAGAACCCAGATCCTGAGCTTTGTTTGGTCAGGCAGAACCCAGATCCTGAGCTTTGTTTGGTCAGGCACAGAGGTAATGCATCAAAAATAAGACACACCTGTTTAGCAATGCGGGAATGGAACTATATATATATATACACACACACACAGACTACCGGTCAAAAGTTTTAGAACACCTACTCATTCAAGGGTTTTTCTTTATTTTTACTATTTTCTACAATGTGAAGACATCAATACTATGAAATAACGCATTTCGATTCATGTAGTAGCCAGAAAAGTGTTAAGCAAATTAAAATATATTTTATATTTGAGATTTTTTAAATAGCCACCGTTTGCCTTGATCACAGCTTTGCAAACTCTTTGCATTCTCAACCATTCTCAACTTGGCATTCTCAACCAGCTTCACCTGGAATGATTTTCCAACAGTGTTGAAGGAGTTCTCACATATACTGAGCACTTGTTGGCCGCTTTTCCTTCCCTCTGCGGTCCAACTCACGCCAAACCATCTCAATTTGGTTGAGATCGAGGGATTGTGGAGGCCAGGTCATCTGATGCAGCACTCTCCTTCTTGGTTAAATAGCCCTTACACAGCCTGGAGGTGTGTTGGGTTATTGTCCTGTTGAAAAAACAGTCCAAACCAGATGGGATGGCGTATTAGTGCAGAATGCTGTGGTAGCCATGCTGGTTAAGTGTGCCTTCAATTCTAAATAAATCACAGATAGTGTCACCAGCAAAGCACCCCCACACCATAACACCTCCTCCTCCATGCTTCACGGTGGGAAATACACATGTGGAGATCATCCGTTGTGGAGATCATCCGAGATCATCCGTTCACCCACACCGCGTCTCACAAAGACATGACGGTTGGAACCAAATCTCCCATTTGGATCAGTCTAATGTCCATTCCTCATGTTTCTTGGACCAAGCAAGTCTCTTCTTCTTATTGGTGTCCTTTAGTAGTGGTTTCGTTGCAGCAATTCAAACATGAAGGTCTGATTCACACAGTCTCCTCTGAACAGTTGATATTGAGATGTGTCTGTTACTTCAACTCTGTGAAGCATTTATTTGGGCTGCAAATTCTGAGGTTGGTAACTCTTAAACTTAAACTCTGCAGCAGAGGTAACTCTGGGTCTTCCTTTGCTGTGGCGGTCCTCATGAGAGCCAGTGTTCCGTATTGACTGACCTTCATGTCTTAAAGTAATGATGGACTGTCATTTCTCTTTGCTTATTTCAGCAGTTCTCGCCACAATATGGACTTGATCTTTTACCAAATAGGGCCATCTTCTGTATACCACCCCTACCTTGTCACAACACAAAACTGATTGGCCCAAACCCATTAAGAAGGAAAGAAATTCCACAAATGTACTTTTAACAAGGCACACCTGTTAATTGAAATGCATTCCGGGTGACTATGTCATGAAGCTAGTTGAGAGAGTGTTTAAAGCTGTCACCAACGCAAAAGGTGGCTATTAACACTTCTTTGTTACTACATGATTCAATATGTGTTATTTCATAGTATCAATGTCTTCACTATTATTCTACAATGTAGAAAATATTAAAAATAAAGAAAAAGTCATGAGTATATATTCTAAAACTTTTGACCAGTTGTGTGTGTATATATATACAGTTGAAGTCTGAAGTTTGCCTACATCTTAGCCAAATACATTTAAACTCAGTTTTTCACAATTCCTGACATTTAATTCTAGTATAAAAATTATTTCTTAGGTCAGTTAGGATCATAACTTTATCTTAAGAATGTGAAATGTCAGAATAATAGTTGAGAGAATGATTCATTTCAGGTTTTATTTCTTTCACCACATTCCCAGTGGGTCAGAAGTTTACATACACTCAATTAGTAGCCTAGTGGTTAGAGTGTTGGACTTCTAACTGAAAGGTTGCAAGTTCGAATCCCTGAGCTGAAAAGGTACAAATCTGTCGTTGTGCCCCTGAACAGGCAGTTAACCCACTGTTCCTAGGCTGTCACTGAAAATAAGAATTTGTTCTTAACTGACTTGCCTGGTTAAATAAAGGTAAAATGAAAAAAAAAATTGGTAGCATTGCCTTTACATTGTTTAACTTGGGTCAAAAACGTTTTGGGTAGCCTTCCACAAGCTTCCCATAATAAGTTGGGTGAATTTGGGCCCATTCCTCCTGAAAGAGCTGGTGTAACTGAGTCAGGTTTTTAGGCCTCCTTGCTCTCACACGCTTTTTCAGTTCTGCCCACACATTTTCTATAGGATTGAGGTCAGCGCTTTGTGATTGCGACTAAAATACCTTGACTTTGTTGTCCTTAAGCCATTTTGCCACAACTTTGGAAGTATGCTTGGGATCCCAGTCCATTTGGAAGACCCATTTGCAACCAAGCTTTAACTTCCTGACTGATGTCTTGAGATGTTGCTTCAATATATCCACCAAATTTTCCTTCCTCATGATGCCATCTATTTTGTGAAGTGCACCAGTCCCTCCTGCAGCAAAGCACCCCCACAACATGATGCTGCCACCCCCGTGCTTCACGGTTGGGATGGTGTTCTTCAGCTTGTAAGCCTCCCCTTTTTCCTCCAAACATAACAATGGTCATTATGGCCAAACAGTTCGTATTTTTGTTTAATCAGACTAGAGGGCATTTCTTCAAAAAGTATGATCTTTGTCGCCATGTGCAGTTGCAAACTGTAGTCTGGCTTTTTTATGATGGTTTTGGAGCAGTGGCTTCTTCCTTGCTGAGCAGTCTTTCAGGTTATGTCGATATAGGACTCGTTTTACTGTGGATATAGATACTTTGTACCTGTTTCATCCAGCATCTTCACAAGGTACTTTGCTGCTGTTCTGGGATTTATTTGCACTTTTCGCACCAAAGTACATTCATCTCTAGGAGACAGAACGCATCTCCTTCCCGGGCGGTATGGCGGCTGCGTGGTCCCATGGTGCTTATAATTGCGTACTATTGTTTGTACAGATGAATGTGGTACCTTCAGATATTTGGACATTTCTCCCAGGGACGAACCAGACTTGTGGAGGTCTACAATTTTTTTCTGAGGTCTTGGCTGATTTCTTTTGATTTTCCCATGATGTCAAGCAAGGGGTCACTGAGTTTAAAGGTAGGCCTTGAAATACATTCTCATGTATACTTCCAATTAACTTGAATTATGTCAATTAGACTATCAGAAACTTCTAAAGCCATGACATCATTTTCTGGAATAATCCAAGCTGTTTAAAGGCACAGTCAACTTAGTGTATGTAAACTTCTGACCCACTGGAATTGTGATACAGTGAATTATAAGTGAAATAATCTGTCTGTGAACAATTGTTGGAAAAATGACGTGCCATACACAAAGTAGATGTCCTAACCGG
>NW_025745398.1:334517-352017 GCF_021184085.1 Oncorhynchus gorbuscha | reverse complement strand
ATACTACTATATAGAACAGCACAAGTGTATGATACTACTATATAGAACAGCACAAGTGTATGATACTACTATATAGAACAGCACCACTGTATGATACTACTATATAGAACAGCACCACTGTATGATACTACTGTATAGAACAGCACCACTGTATGATACTACTGTATAGAACAGCACCACTGTATGATACTACTATATAGAACAGCACCACTGTATGATACTACTGTATAGAACAGCACCACTGTATGATACTACTGTATAGAACAGCACCACTGTATGATACTACTGTATAGAACAGCACCACTGTATGATACTACTATATAGAACAGCACCACTGTATGATACTACTATATAGAACAGCACCACTGTATGATACTACTGTATAGAACAGCACCACTGTATGATACTACTATATAGAACAGCACCACTGTATGATACTACTATATAGAACAGCACCACTGTATGATACTACTATATAGAACAGCACCACTGTATGATACTACTATATAGAACAGCACCACTGTATGATACTACTATATAGAACAGCACCACTGTATGATACTACTGTATAGAACAGCACCACTGTATGATACTACTGTATAGAACAGCACCACTGTATGATACTACTATATAGAACAGCACCACTGTATGATACTACTGTATAGAACAGCACCACTGTATGATACTACTGTATAGAACAGCACCACTGTATGATACTACTGTATAGAACAGCACAACTGTATGATACTACTATATAGAACAGCACCACTGTATGATACTACTGTATAGAACAGCACCACTGTATGATACTACTATATAGAACAGCACCACTGTATGATACTACTATATAGAACAGCACCACTGTATGACTGTATTCTACTAGGCCGTCTCGTCGTTGTTGGTAATCAAGCCTACCACTGTTGTGTCGTCCGCAAACTTGATGATTGAGTTGGAGGCGTGCGTGGCCACGCAGTCGTGGGTGAACAGGGAGTACAGGAGAGGGCTCAGAACGCACCCTTGTGGGGCCCCCGTGTTGAGGATCAGCGGGGAGGAGATGTTGTTGCCTACCCTCACCACCTGAGGGCGGCCCGTCAGGAAGTCCAGTACCCAGTTGCACAGGGCGGGGTCGAGACCCAGGGTCTCGAGCTTGATGACGAGCTTGGAGGGTACTATGGTGTTGAATGCCGAGCTGTAGTCGATGAACAGCATTCTCACATAGGTATTCCTCTTGTCCAGGTGGGTTAGGGCAGTGTGCAGTGTGGTTGAGATTGCATCGTCTGTGGACCTATTTGGGCGGTAAGCAAATTGGAGTGGGTCTAGGGTGTCAGGTAGAGTGGAGGTGATATGGTCCTTGACTAGTCTCTCAAAGCACTTCATGATGACGGAAGTGAGTGCTACGGGGCGGTAGTCGTTTAGCTCAGTTACCTTAGCTTTCTTGGGAACAGGAACAATGGTGGCCCTCTTGAAGCATGTGGGAACAGCAGACTGGTATAGGGATTGATTGAATATGTCCGTAAACACACCGGCCAGCTGGTCTGCGCATGCTCTGAGGGCGCGGCTGGGGATGCCGTCTGGGCCTGCAGCCTTGCGAGGGTTAACACGTTTAAATGTCTTACTCACCTCGGCTGCAGTGAAGGAGAGACCGCATGTTTTCGTTGCAGGCCGTGTCAGTGGCACTGTATTGTCCTCAAAGCGGGCAAAAAAGTTATTTAGTCTGCCTGGGAGCAAGACATCCTGGTCCGTGACTGGGCTGGGTTTCTTCTTGTAGTCCGTGATTGACTGTAGACCCTGCCACATGCCTCTTGTGTCTGAGCTGTTGAATTGAGATTCTACTTTGTCTCTGTACTGACGCTTAGCTTGTTTAATAGCCTTGCGGAGGGAATAGCTGCACTGTTTGTATTCGGTCATGTTGCCAGACACCTTGCCCTGACTAAAAGCAGTGGTTCGCACTTTCAGTTTCACGCGAATGCTGCCATCAATCCACGGTTTCTGGTTAGGGAATGTTTTTATCGTTGCTATGGGAACGACATCTTCAACGCACGTTCTAAAGAAATCGCACACCGAATCAGCGTATTCGTCAATATTTTTATCTGACGCAATACGAAACATGTCCCAGTCCACGTGATGGAAGCAGTCTTGGAGTGTGGAGTCCGCTTGGTCGGACCAGCGTTGGACAGACCTCAGCGTGGGAGCCTCTTGTTTAAGTTTCTGCCTGTAGGCAGGGATCAACAAAATGGAGTCGTGGTCAGCTTTTCCGAAAGGGGGGCGGGGAAGGGCCTTATATGCGTCGTGGAAGTTAGAGTAACAATGATCCAAGGTTTTACCACCCCTGGTTGCGCAATCGATATGCTGATAAAATTTAGGGAGTCTTGTTTTCAGATTAGCTTTGTTAAAATCCCCAGCTACAATGAATGCAGCCTCCGGATAAATGGTTTCCAGTTTGCAAAGAGTTAAATAAAGTTTGTTCAGAGCCATCGATGTGTCTGCTTGGGGGGGATATATAATGTGATTATAATCGACGAGAATTCTCTTGGAAGATAATGCGGTCTACATTTGATTGTGAGGAATTCTAAATCAGGTGAACAGAAGGATTTGAGTTCCTGTATGTTTCTTTCATCACACCATGTCTCGTTAGTCATGAGGCATACGCCCCCGCCACTCTTCTTACCAGAAAGATGTTTGTTTCTGTCGGCGCGATGCGTGGAGAAACCCGTTGGCTGCACCGCATCGGATAGCGTCTTCCCAGTAAGCCATGTTTCCGTGAAGCAGAGAACGTTGCAGTCTCTGATGTCCCTCTGGAATGCTACCCTTGCTCGGATTTCATCAACCTTGTTGTCAAGAGACTGGACATTGGCAAGAAGAATGCTGGGGAGTGGTGCGCGATGTGCCCGTGTCCGGAGTCTGACCAGAACACTGCCGCGTTTCCCTCTTTTTCGGGGTCGTTTTTTTGGGTCGCTGCATGCGATCCATTCCGTTGTCCTGTTTGTAAGGCAGAACACAGGATCCGCGTCGCGGAAAACATATTCTTGGTCATACTGATGGTGAGTTGACGCTGATCTTATATTCAGTAGTTCTTCTCGACTGTATGTAATGAAACCTAAGATGACCTGGGGTACTAATGTAAGAAATAACACGTAAAAAAAACAAAAAACTGCATAGTTTCTTAGGAACGCGAAGCGAGGCGGCCATCTCTGTCGGCGCCGGAAGTAACCTTCTACTGTATACAACAGCGCTGCCATACCTACTTTGTACTGTCTATCGAATATTGGACATTGTATTGATGTGAGTTGTGTGAATACCTTGTCTATACTGTCTGTAGTATATTGATGTGAGTTGTGTGAATACCTTGTCTATACTGTCTGTAGTATATTGATGTGAGTTGTGTGAATACCTTGTCTATACTGTCTGTAGTATATTGATGTGAGTTGTGTGAATACCTTGTCTATACTGTCTGTAGTATATTGATGTGAGTTGTGTGCATACCTTGTCTATACTGTCTGTAGTATATTGATGTGAGTTGTGTGCATACCTTGTCTATACTGTCTGTAGTGTATTGATGTGAGTTGTGTGAATACCTTGTCTATACTGTCTGTAGTATATTGATGTGAGTTGTGTGAATACCTTGTCTATACTGTCTGTAGTATATTGATGTGAGTTGTGTGCATACCTTGTCTATACTGTCTATAGTATATTGATGTGAGTTGTGTGAATACCTTGTCTATACTGTCTGTAGTATATTGATGTGAGTTGTGTGAATACCTTGTCTATACTGTCTGTAGTATATTGATGTGAGTTGTGTGAATACCTTGTCTATACTGTCTGTAGTATATTGATGTGAGTTGTGTGAATACCTTGTCTAAACTGTCTGTAGTATATTGATGTGAGTTGTGTGAATACCTTGTCTATACTGTCTGTAGTATATTGATGTGAGTTGTGTGAATACCTTGTCTATACTGTCTGTAGTATATTGATGTGAGTTGTGTGAATACCTTGTCTATACTGTCTGTAGTATATTGATGTGAGTTGTGCGAATACCTTGTCTATACTGTCTGTAGTATATTGATGTGAGTTGTGTGAATACCTTGTCTATTACTGTCTGTAGTATATTGATGTGAGTTGTGTGAATACCTTGCCTATACTGTCTGTAGTATATTGATGTGAGTTGTGTGAATACCTTGTCTATACTGTCTGTAGTATATTGATGTGAGTTGTGTGAATACCTTGTCTATACTGTCTGTAGTATTTTACATTTACATTTACATTTAAGTCATTTAGCAGACGCTCTTATCCAGAGCGACTTACAAATTGGTGCATTCACCTTATGACATCCAGTGGAACAGTCATTTTACAATAGTGCAGGAGTGGAGAGGGGGAGCGGAGAGGGAAGAGTGGAGAGGGAAGAGAGGAGAGGGAAGAGCGGAGAGGGGGAGCGGAGAGGGGGAGTGGAGAGGGAAGAGCGGAGAGGGAAGAGCGAAGAGGGAAAAGCGGAGAGGGGGAGCGGAGAGGGAAGAGCGGAGAGGGAAGTGTGGAGAGGGTAAAGCGGAGAGGGAAGAGCGGAGAGGGGGAGCGGAGAGGGGGAACGGAGAGGGAAGAGTGGAGAGGGGGAGCGGAGAGGGGGAGCGGAGTGGGGGAGCGGAGAGGGAAGAGCGGAGAGGGGGAATGGAGAGGGAAGAGCGGAGAGGGAAGGGCGGAGAGGGGGAGTGGAGAGGGAAGAGCGGAGAGGGGGAATGGAGAGGGGAGTGGAGAGGGGGAGCGGAGAGGGAAGGGCGGAGAGGGGGAGCGGTGAGGGAAGAGCGGAGAGGGGAGTGGAGAGGGGAAGAGCAGAGAGGGCATTTCGCTACACTCGCATTAACATCTGCTAACCATGTGTATGTGACAAATAAAATTGGATTTGATTTGATTTGAGAGGGAAGAGTGGAGAGGGGGAGCGGAGAGGGAAGAGCGGAGAGGGGGAGCGGACAGGGGAGCGGAGAGGGGGAGCGGAGAGGGAAGAGTGGAGAGGGAAAAGCGGAGAGGGGGAGCGGAGAGGGGGAGCGGAGAGGGAAGAGCGGAGAGGGGGAGCGGAGAGGGAAGAGCGGAGTGGGTGAGCGGAGAGGGGGAGCGGAGAGGGAAGAGCGGAGAGGGGGAGTGGAGAAGGAAGAGCGGAGAGGGGGAGTGGAGAGGGGGAGCGGAGAGGGAAGAGCGGAGAGGGAAGTGCGGAGAGGGGGAGTGGAGAGGGAAGAGCGGAGAGGGGGAGTGGAGAGGGGGAGCGGAGAGGGGGAACGGAGAGGGGGAGCGGAGAGGGAAGAGCGGAGAGGGGGAGCGGAGAGGGGGAGCGGAGAGGGAAGAGCAGAGAGGGGGAGTGGAGAGGGAAGAGCGGAGAGGGAAGAGCGGAGAGGGGGAGTGGAGAGGGAAGAGCGGAGAGGGGGAGTGGGAGAGGGGGTGGAGAGGGGAGCGGAGAGGGAAGAGCGGAGAGGGGGAGCGGAGAGGGGGAGTGGAAAGGGGGAGCGTAGAGGGGGAGCGGAGAGGGAAGAGCGGAGAGGGAAGAGCGGAGAGGGGGAGTGGAGAGGGGGAGCGTAGAGGGGGAGCGGAGAGGGAAGTGTGGAGAGGGGGAGCGGAGAGGGAAGAGCGGAGAGGGGGAGCGGAGAGGGGGAACGGACAGGGGGAGTGGAGAGGGGGAGCAGAGAGGGGGAGCGGAGAGGGAAGGGCGGGAGAGGGAAAAGCGGAGAGGGGGAGCGGAGAGGGGAGCGGAGAAGGAAGAGCGGAGAGGAAGAGTGGAGAGGGGGAGCGGAGAGGGAAGAGCGGAGAGGGGGAGCGGAGAGGAGGAGCGGAGAGGGAAGAGCAGAGAGGGAAGAGTGGAGAGGGAAAAGCGGAGAGGGGGAGAGGAGAGGGAAGAGCGGAGAGGGAAGAGTGGAGAGGGGGAGCGGAGAGGGAAGAGCGGAGAGGGGGAGCGGAGAGGGGGAGCAGAGAGGGGGAACGGAGAGGGGGAGCAGAGAGGGAAGAGCAGAGAGGAAGAGCGGAGAGGGAAGAGCGGAGAGGGAAGAGTGGAGAGGGGGAGCAGAGAGGGGAGCGGAGAGGGAAGAGCGGAGAGGGAAAAGCGGAGAGGGGGAGAGGAGAGGGAAGAGTGGAGAGGGGGAACGTAGAGGGGGAGCGGAGAGGGAAGAGCGGAGAGGGGGAGCGGAGAGGGGGAGCGGAGAGGGAAGAGCGGGGGGAAGAGCGGAGAGGGGAGCGGAGAGGGGAGCGGAGAGGGGGAGCGGAGAGGGAAGAGCGGAGAGGGAAGGGCGGAGAGGGGGAGCGGAGAGGGAAAAGCGGAGAGGGGGAGCGGAGAGCGGGAGCGGAGAGGGAAGAGCGCAGAGGGGGAGCGGAGAGGGAAGAGCGGAAAGGGAAGAGCAGAGAGGGGGAGCGGAGAGGGAAGAGCGGAGAGGGAAGAGCAGGAGAGGGGGAGCGGAGAGGGAAGAGCGGAGAGGGAAGAGTGGAGAGGGGGAACTGAGAGGGGGAGTGGAGACTGGGGAAAGGGGGAATTCCACTCCCAGCCCAGGGGGAGGTCAGACATCTGACATGCCCTCACATCTCCAAACACACACCAACACAGACACCACCACACGCCCATCACCCCCGTCTTTTATCTCTATCTCTCCCCTTTCTCTTTTTCTCTCTCTCGCTCTCTTATTTTATGTAAGGCTATGCAGTGTTTGGTTACATAGAGATTATTGTGGTTCAGTGCCACACCCTCTCCAGAAAGGTCACGGAGAGACAAAGGGGAAGTAGAGGTATATCGCTTCTCTTGCAACTGTTCTTATTATGGGACTAGTTTCTATAGAGTCCCTTGAGACTGGCTCTAGCTTCAAGCACAATCACTACAGTACACATATATGGATTACATTGAAGCCAGTGGAGGAATAAATAACATTCTTTATAATAATAGGTCAAACAAAGACACTGTTCACTAGAGTCCAAACCCTGCCTTACCCCGGCCACAATTACATACCCAAAACTTTCATCTACAGATTTTCTTGGTAAGCAGCTTTGTGAGAGAAGTACTGTAGTGGTCTTAGTAGTAGTACTTGGTCTAATGAGCTGGGCATGTACCAATGATCCTACCCCCATGTAGGGTATATGGGGCTTAGAGGTGGACCCCCGTCATGACAGAGAGGTTAGAATAACATGTTTGCCACAGAGCAACATAATGTTAATCAGCAGCCATTTCTCTCATACCAGCAGGCCTGATTTAGACCAGGCTCCAGTACAACCAGCCAGAGGCTCCAATGTCTGTCACTAGTGTCCGGCAGCATCTTCTCTCAAATAGCACCCCCATGATAAGATAGGTCGCTGCTAGCATTAGCAACCAAGGGCAATTAGAAGACAATTGAATGTCCCGTGGTTTTGCTCCTCTAGGCTAAACCCTTTACCAGTGAGTGAAGTAGTAGAGCACTGAATGTGAGTTGTGTGAATACCTTGTCTATACTGTCTGTAGTATATTGATGTGAGTTGTGTGAATACCTTGTCTATACTGTCTATAGTATATTGATGTGAGTTGTGTGAATACCTTGTCTATACTGTCTGTAGTATATTGATGTGAGTTGTGTGAATACCTTGTCTATACTGTCTGTAGTATATTGATGTGAGTTGTGTGAATACCTTGTCTATACTGTCTGTAGTATTTTGATGTGAGTTGTGTGAATACCTTGTCTATACTGTCTGTAGTATATTGATGTGAGTTGTGTGAATACCTTGTCTATACTGTCTATAGTATATTGATGTGAGTTGTGTGAATACCTTGTCTATACTGTCTGTAGTATATTGATGTGAGTTGTGTGAATACCTTGTCTATACTGTCTGTAGTATATTGATGTGAGTTGTGTGCATACCTTGTCTATACTGTCTATAGTATATTGATGTGAGTTGTGTGAATACCTTGTCTATACTGTCTGTAGTATATTGATGTGAGTTGTGTGCATACCTTGTCTATACTGTCTGTAGTATATTGATGTGAGTTGTGTGAATACCTTGTCTATACTGTCTGTAGTATATTGATGTGAGTTGTGTGAATACCTTGTCTATACTGTCTGTAGTATATTGATGTGAGTTGTGTGAATACCTTGTCTATACTGTCTGTAGTATATTGATGTGAGTTGTGTGAATACCTTGTCTATACTGTCTGTAGTATATTGATGTGAGTTGTGTGAATACCTTGTCTATACTGTCTGTAGTATATTGTGTGCAGTGATCTGTGTTGTAAAATATGAATGATGTTTTGTTGTCTTTTACCAATTGACCTTTAGTATTCAGCTCCATTGATCGGCCTGTTAATACGCTACACTATCGCGTGGCGTACTGTAATGTGAGTCATTTACAGCAGATAGATGGGGCTGCTTCCAACAGCCGTTAGTACAGGGATTGGACTAAATTGGTAAGGCGATGTCTGGCTGTGAAGATGAATCATCGGGGTGTAATTACAACAGGCCCATTACATCCTCGGCCTCCTTGAATCCCGTGTAGAATCCTGCCGGTGAGGGATACTAGTGGTGAACGGCACAAACAACTCATGAAGGCAAGACTCTTCCGTTCCGTCGTCTCGGTCTGACTGACAATACCACACACAGCCAGGGTATTGGGTCTGACTGACAATACCACACACAGCCAGGGTATTGGGTCTGACTGACAATACCACACACAGCCAGGGTATTGGGTCTGACTGACAATACCACACACAGCCAGGGTATTGGGTCTGACTGATGATAACAGACACAGCCAGGGTATTGGGTCTGACTGACAATACCACACACAGCCAGGGTATTGGGTCTGACTGATGATACCACACACAGCCAGGGTATTGGGTCTGACTGATGATAACAGACACAGCCAGGGTATTGGGTCTGACTGATGATAACAGACACAGCCAGGGTATTGGGTCTGACTGACAATACCACACACAGCCAGGGTATTGGGTCTGACTGATGATAACAGACACAGCCAGGGTATTGGGTCTGACTGACAATACCACACACAGCCAGGGTATTGGGTCTGACTGATGATAACAGACACAGCCAGGGTATTGGGTCTGACTGACAATACCACACACAGCCAGGGTATTGGGTCTGACTGATGATAACAGACACAGCCAGGGTATTGGGTCTGACTGATGATACCACACACAGCCAGGGTATTGGGTCTGACTGATGATACCACACACAGCCAGGGTATTGGGTCTGACTGACAATACCACACACAGCCAGGGTATTGGGTCTGACTGATGATAACAGACACAGCCAGGGTATTGGGTCTGACTGATGATAACAGACACAGCCAGGGTATTGGGTCTGACTGACAATACACACACAGCCAGGGTATTGGGTCTGACTGATGATAACAGACACAGCCAGGGTATTGGGTCTGACTGATGATAACAGACACAGCCAGGGTATTGGGTCTGACTGATGATAACAGACACAGCCAGGGTATTGGGTCTGACTGATGATAACAGACACAGCCAGGGTATTGGGTCTGACTGACAATACCACACACAGCCAGGGTATTGGGTCTGACTGATGATAACAGACACAGCCAGGGTATTGGGTCTGACTGATGATAACAGACAGCCAGGGTATTGGGTCTAACTGATGATAACAGACACAGCCAGGGTATTGGGTCTAACTGATGATAACAGACACAGCCAGGGTAATGGGTCTGACTGATGATAACAGACACAGCCAGGGTATTGGGTCTAACTGATGATAACAGACACAGCCAGGGTATTGGGTCTGACTGATGATAACAGACACAGCCAGGGTATTGGGTCTGACTGATGATAACAGACACAGCCAGGGTATTGGGTCTAACTGATGATAACAGACACAGCCAGGGTATTGGGTCTGACTGATGATAACAGACACAGCCAGGGTATTGGGTCTGACTGATGATAACAGACACAGCCAGGGTATTGGGTCTAACTGATGATAACAGACACAGCCAGGGTATTGGGTCTGACTGACAATACCACACACAGCCAGGGTATTGGGTCTGACTGATGATAACAGACACAGCCAGGGTATTGGGTCTGACTGATAATAACAGACAGCCAGGGTATTGGGTCTGACTGATGATAACAGACACAGCCAGGGTATTGGGTCTAACTGATGATAACAGACACACCATCCCTGGACCCCACACCATCACCAATAACATTACATCCCTGGACCCCACACCATCACTAATAACCTCCCCTGTCCATCCTCACCTATCTCTACCTCCCTCCTCCCCTATCTCTACCTCCCTCCTCCCCTATCTCTACCTCCCTCCTCCCCTATCTCTACCTCCCTCTTCCCTATCTCTACCTCCCTCCTCCCCTATCTCTACCTCCCTCCTCCCCTATCTCTACCTCCCTCCTCCCCTGTCATTCCTCCCCTCTCTACCTCCCTCCTCCCCTATCTCTACCTCCCTCCTCCCTACCTCCCTCCTCCCCTGTCATTCCTCCCCTCTCTACCTCCCTCCTCCCCTATCTCTACCTCCCTCCTCCCCTATCTCTACCTCCCTCCTCCCCTGTCATTCCTCCCTCTCTACCTCCCTCCTCCCTACCTCCCTCCTCCCCTGTCATTCCTCCCCTCTCTACCTCCCTCCTCCCCTATCTCTACCTCCCTCCTCCCTATCTCTACCTCCCTCCTCCCCTCTCTACCTCCCTCTTCCCCTCTCTACCTCCCTCTTCCCTATCTCTACCTCCCTCTTCCCTATCTCTACCTCCCTCCTCCCCTATCTCTACCTCCCTCTTCCCCTATCTCTACCTCCCTCCTCCCCTATCTCTACCTCCCTCCTCCCCTATCTCTACCTCCCTCCTCCCCTATCTCTACCTCCCTCCTCCCCTATCTCTACCTCCCTCCTCCCCTATCTCTACCTCCCTCTTCCCTATCTCTACCTCCCCTCCCCTGTCCCTCTTCCCTATCTCTACCTCCCTCCTCCCCTCTCTACCTCCCTCTTCCCCTATCTCTACCTCCCTCTTCCCCTATCTCTACCTCCCTCTTCCCTATCTCTACCTCCCTCCTCCCCTATCTCTACCTCCCTCCTCCCCCTATCTCTACCTCCCTCCTCCCCTATCTCTACCTCCCTCCTCCCCTGTCCCTCTTCCCCTATCTCTACCTCCCTCCTCCCCTGTCCTTCCTCCCCTATCTCTACCTCCCTCCTCCCCTGTCATTCCTCCCCTATCTCTCGTCCTTCCCTCCTCCCCCTGTCCTTCCTCCCCTATTGCTACCTCTCTCCTCCCCTATCACTACCTCCCTCCTCCCCTGTCCTTCCTCCCCTATCTCTACCTCTCTCCTCCCCTGTCCTTCCTCCCCTATCTCTACCTCTCTCCTCCCCTATCTCTACCTCCCTCCTCCCCTGTCCATCCTCCCCTATCTCTACCTCTCTCCTCCCCTATCTCTACCTCCTTCCTCCCCTGTCCCTCCTCCCCTATCTCTCGTCCTTCCCTCTGTCTGTTTTACCTCTCTCCCTTCCTTCTAGCCCTCCCTCCTGTCACCTCCCTCTCTCCAACCCTACTCCCGTACCTCTCCTACCTCCTCTTTCCCTCCCTCAATCCTTCCTTCCCCACACCTCTCCCTCTTTCCCTTCATCCTTCCATCTCTTCATGTAATAAAGTAACGGCAGCAGCAGAGAAGTTGTGTCCTCCAGCCCTCAGGCTGTTTCCATTCAACTAATTAAGTGCGCGCACGCACACACACACACACACACACACACACACACACACACACACACACACACACACACACACACACACACACACACACACACACACACACACACACACACACACACACACACACACACACACACACACACACACACACACACACACACACACACACACACACACACACACACACACACATTGCACTGTCTCTGAGGGCAGCCCGCTTCAGTATGAGTGGTAGTGACATCTCTCCCCTGTACCCCCAGGCCAAGGCCCAAACCAGCTGCCCTCCTGTCCTCCTCAACCCCTCTGGAGCCCACTCAGTACCCAGCCAGGCTGGACAGATGGACAGATGGAGGAATGGAAGGAAGCAGAGCTCGTGGCATTGGACAAGAACGAGACATCCAGTGAAGGAGGTTAAACATCCCCTGATTCTCTCTGTCTCTCTCTGTCTCTCTCTCTCTGTCTCTCTCTCTCTGTCTCTCTCTCTCTCTGTGTCTCTCTCTCTCTGTGTCTCTCTCTCTCTGTGTCTCTCTCTCTCTCTCTCTCTCTCTGTCTCTCTCTCTCTCTGTCTCTCTCTCTCTCTGTCTCTCTCTCTCTCTCTGTCTCTCTCTCTCTCTGTCTCTCTGTGTCTCTCTCTCTCTCTGTGTCTATCTCTCTCTCTGTGTCTCTCTCTCTCTGTGTCTCTCTCTCTCTCTGTGTCTCTCTCTCTCTCTCTCTCTCTCTCTCTCTCTCTCTCTCTCTCTCTCTGTCTCTCTCTGTCTCTCTCTGTCTCTCTCTCTCTCTCTCTGTCTCTCTCTCTCTGTCTCTCTGTGTCTCTCTCTCTCTCTGTGTCTCTCTCTCTCTGTGTCTCTCTCTCTGTGTCTCTCTCTCTCTCTGTGTCTCTCTCTCTCTCTCTGTGTCTCTCTCTCTCTCTCTCTCTCTCTCTCTCTCTCTCTCTCTCTCTCTCTCTCTCTCTCTCTCTCTCTCTCTCTCTCTCTCCCTCCCTCCCCCATCCCTCCCTCCATCCCTCCCTCCCCCATCCCTCCCTCCCTCCCTCCTTCCCTCCCTCCCTCCCTCCCTCCCTCCCTCCCTCCCTCCCTCCCTCCCTAGGGCTGAAGGTCCATAGAGGAGCATGGTCCCTGGTGGTGGTCTGGTGTTGTCTGCCTGTCTCCCCATCCATCCCTCCTCCCTCCCTCCCTCCCTCCCTCCCTCCTCCCTCCCTCCCTCCCTCCCTCCCTCCCTCCCTCCCTCCCTCCCTCCCTAGGGCTGAAGGTCCATAGAGGAGCATGGTCCCTGGTGGTGGTCTGGTGTTGTCTGCCTGTCTCCCTCCCTCCCTCCCTCCCTCCCTCCCTCCCTCCCTCCCTCCCTCCCTCCCTCCCTCCCTCCCTAGGGCTGAAGGTCCATAGAGGAGCATGGTCCCTGGTGGTGGTCTGGTGTTGTCTGCCTGTCTCCCCCATCCCTCCCCCATCCCTCCCTCCCTCCCTCCCTCCCTAGGGCTGAAGGTCCATAGAGGAGCATGGTCCCTGGTGGTGGTCTGGTGTTGTCTGCCTGTCTCCCCATCCCTCCCTCCCCCTCCCTCCCTCCCTCCCTCCTCCCTCCCTCCCTCCCTCCCTCCCTCCCTCCCTCCCTCCCTCCCTAGGGCTGAAGGTCCATAGAGGAGCATGGTCCCTGGTGGTGGTCTGGTGTTGTCTGCCTGTCTCCCCCATCCCTCCCTCCCTCCCTCCCTCCCTCCCTCCCTCCCTCCCTCCCTCCTCCCTCCCTCCTCCCTCCCTCCCTCCCTCCCTCCCTCCCTCCCTCCCTCCCTCCCTAGGGCTGAAGGTCCATAGAGGAGCATGGTCCCTGGTGGTGGTCTGGTGTTGTCTGCCTGTCTCCCCCATCCCTCCCTCCCTCCCTCCCTCCCTCCCTCCCTCCCTCCCTCCCTCCCTCCCTCCCTCCCTCCCTCCCTCCCTCCCTCCCTCCCTCCCTCCCTAGGGCTGAAGGTCCATAGAGGAGCATGGTCCCTGGTGGTGGTCTGGTGTTGTCTGCCTGTCTCCTCACATCACTGCTGTTGGGACCCTGACAGCTTCTGTTTATCCTCACGTGGTTCAAGGTGTAAAAATAACACATCTTCATAAAGCAGAGTGTGGTAAACCAATCTAATACAGCCTTTTTCATTTAGATGACAATAGGAGTGCCATGTTCTCTTGTTTTGTGGCATAAGCCGAGAACAGGTTCGACTTCCACCGAGTGAGGTAGACTGGATTAATGAGAGATGTCAGAGGAACCCTCTGACTAAGCACTTTCTTGGAGAAAGTTCATTCATTTGTCTTGCTATTTAGATAGTTGCAGAGATAGGAACAGAGATAGGAACAACCTAAAGACATCTTGCTATTTTACTCCAGATTCATGCCAGCCTACAGATGTAGGATCTTACTTTGATCACTCTTTTGTTGCTGAGGTTCCTAAAGTTTGTAATTTCCACTTTAAAATGTCAGACTTCAAATGTATCATTCCCTACAAAACATTTCCATGAATTATAATCCATATAATAACTCACATTTCCTGTTGATGCAGGATCATTTCCTGTTGTAGCAAACGGGCTCAAATTAAGATCCTACATCTGTAGGAGTAGCCTACCTGCCTGGCTTTGGCATTGTTAAGTAACTGCTGCTTTCTAACCTGAAGCCAAAAAGGAGGGGATTCTTCTCTAATACAAATTTAAAACTATAAACTACATATGTAATATCTTAATTTGATCACTCTATTTTCGCAGAAAATGTTCCTGCACCACAGGAAAATTCAAATCAAATTGTATTTGTCACATGCGTTGTAAACAACAGGTGTAGATTAACAGTGAAATGCTCCCTGACGGGGCTCTTTACCATCAATACAGAGAGGGAAAAAGAAAATCAATACAGAGAGGGAAAAAGAAAAACAATACAGACAGAAAAATGTAATGAACAAATAATAATAAGGTGAGGAATAAATAAACAATGAATAACAATATTCAAATGAGCACCGTGATTTACATCAATTCAATGAACACCTGCAGTTCTCTGTCTCTCTCGCTCGATCACACGCCAACGCACTAGACAGGATGCATGTCCTAATACTGCAGGTCCTACTACTGAGACATTCACTAGACAGGATGCATGTCCTAATACTGCAGGTCCTACTACTGAGACATTCACTAGACAGGATGCATGTCCTAATACTGCAGGTCCTACTACTGAGACATTCACTAGACAGGATGCATGTCCTAATACTGCAGGTCCTACTACTGAGACATTCACTAGACAGGATGCATGTCCTACTACTGAGACATTCACTAGACAGGATGCATGTCCTAATACTGAGACATTCACTAAACAGGATGCATGTCCTAATACTGCATGTCCTACTACTGAGACATTCACTAGACAGGATGCATGTCCTAATACTGCAGGTCCTACTACTGAGACATTCACTAGACAGGATGCATGTCCTAATACTGCAGGTCCTACTACTGAGACATTCACTAGACAGGATGCATGTCCTAATACTGCAGGTCCTAATACTGAGACATTCACTAGACAGGATCCATGTCCTAATACTGAGACATTCACTAGACAGGATGCATGTCCTAATACTGAGACATTCACTAGACAGGATCCATGTCCTAATACTGCAGGTCCTACTACTGAGACATTCACTAAACAGGATGCATGTCCTAATACTGCAGGTCCTACTACTGAGACATTCACTAGACAGGATGCATGTCCTAATACTGCAGGTCCTACTACTGAGACATTCACTAGACAGGATGCATGTCCTAATACTGCAGGTCCTACTACTGAGACATTCACTAGACAGGATGCATGTCCTAATACTGCAGGTCTACTACTGAGACATTCACTAGACAGGATGCATGTCCTACTACTGAGACATTCACTAGACAGGATGCATGTCCTAATACTGCAGGTCCTACTACTGAGACATTCACTAGACAGGATGCATGTCCTAATACTGCAGGTCCTACTACTGAGACATTCACTAGACAGGATGCATGTCCTAATACTGCAGGTCCTACTACTGAGACATTCACTAGACAGGATGCATGTCCTACTACTGAGACATTCACTAGACAGGATGCATGTCCTACTACTGAGACATTCACTAAACAGGATGCATGTCCTAATACTGCAGGTCCTACTACTGAGACATTCACTAGACAGGATGCATGTCCTAATACTGCAGGTCCTACTACTGAGACATTCACTAGACAGGATGCATGTCCTAATACTGCAGGTCCTACTACTGAGACATTCACTAGACAGGATGCATGTCCTAATACTGCAGGTCTACTACTGAGACATTCACTAGACAGGATGCATGTCCTACTACTGAGACATTCACTAGACAGGATGCATGTCCTAATACTGAGACATTCACTAGACAGGATGCATGTCCTACTACTGAGACATTCACTAGACAGGATGCATGTCCTAATACTGCAGGTCCTACTACTGAGACATTCACTAGACAGGATGCATGTCCTAATACTGCATGTCCTACTACTGAGACATTCACTAGACAGGATGCATGTCCTACTACTGAGACATTCACTAGACAGGATGCATGTCCTAATACTGCAGGTCCTACTACTGAGACATTCACTAGACAGGATGCATGTCCTACTACTGAGACATTCACTAGACAGGATGCATGTCCTAATACTGCATGTCCTACTACTGAGACATTCACTAGACAGGATGCATGTCCTAATACTGCAGGTCCTACTACTGAGACATTCACTAGACAGGATGCATGTCCTAATACTGCAGGTCCTACTACTGAGACATTCACTAGACAGGATGCATGTCCTAATACTGCATGTCCTACTACTGAGACATTCACTAGACAGGATGCATGTCCTAATACTGAGACATTCACTAGACAGGATGCATGTCCTACTACTGAGACATTCACTAAACAGGATGCATGTCCTAATACTGCATGTCCTACTACTGAGACATTCACTAAACAGGATGCATGTCCTAATACTGCATGTCCTACTACTGAGACATTCACTAGACAGGATGCATGTCCTACTACTGAGACATTCACTAGACAGGATGCATGTCCTAATACTGCATGTCCTACTACTGAGACATTCACTAGACAGGATGCATGTCCTAATACTGCATGTCCTACTACTGAGACATTCACTAGACAGGATGCATGTCCTACTACTGAGACATTCACTAGACAGGATGCATGTCCTAATACTGCATGTCCTACTACTGAGACATTCACTAGACAGGATGCATGTCCTAATACTGCAGGTCCTACTACTGAGACATTCACTAGACAGGATGCATGTCCTAATACTGCAGGTCCTAATACTGAGACATTCACTAGACAGGATGCATGTCCTAATACTGCAGGTCCTACTACTGAGACATTCACTAGACAGGATGCATGTCCTACTACTGAGACATTCACTAGACAGGATGCATGTCCTAATACTGAGACATTCACTAAACAGGATGCATGTCCTAATACTGAGAATATCTAATCCTCCTGCAGCAGGATTATTTTACTCCTGAGACGAAACTGGTCAAATTAAAATCCGATATCTGTACAAACACCAACTAGTCACCAAGCCTGTTGTAACCTCAGCAAAAAAAAAGAAACATCCTTTTTCAGGACCCGGTCGTTAAGACACCAACAGCTGACAGGCGGTAGGCAATTAAGATCACAGTTATTAAACCTTAGGACACTAAAGAGGCCTTTCTACGGACTCTGAAAAACACCAAAAGAAAGATGCCCAGGGTCCCTGTCCATCTGTGTGAATGTGCCTTAGGCATGCTGCAAGGAGGCATGTGGACTGCAGATCCA
>NW_025745398.1:297017-312017 GCF_021184085.1 Oncorhynchus gorbuscha | reverse complement strand
GAGGTCTCTGACCTCAACAGGACTACTTGGTTAATAAATAAAGAGGTCTCTGACCTCAACAGGACTACTTGGTTAATAAATAAAGAGGTCTCTGACCTCAACAGGACTACTTGGTTAAATAAAGAGGTCTCTGACCTCAACAGGACTACTTGGTTAATGAATAAAGAGGTCTCTGACCTCAACAGGACTACTTGGTTAATAAATAAAGAGGTATCTGACCTCAACAGGACTACTTGGTTAATAAATAAAGAGGTCTCTGACCTCAACAGGACTACTTGGTTAATAAATAAAGAGGTCTCTGACCTCAACAGGACTACTTGGTTAATAAATAAAGAGGTCTCTGACCTCAACAGGACTACTTGGTTAATGAATAAAGAGGCCTCTGACCTCAACAGGACTACTTGGTTAATAAATAAAGAGGTCTCTGACCTCAACAGGACTACTTGGTTAATAAATAAAGAGGTCTCTGACCTCAACAGGACTACTTGGTTAATAAATAAAGAGGTCTCTGACCTCAACAGGACTACTTGGTTAATAAATAAAGAGGTCTCTGACCTCAACAGGACTACTTGGTTAATAAATAAAGAGGTCTCTGACCTCAACAGGACTACTTGGTTAATAAATAAAGAGGTCTCTGACCTCAACAGGACTACTTGGTTAATAAATAAAGAGGTCTCTGACCTCAACAGGACTACTTGGTTAATAAATAAAGAGGTCTCTGACCTCAACAGGACTACTTGGTTAATAAATAAAGAGGTCTCTGACCTCAACAGGACTACTTGGTTAATAAATAAAGAGGTCTCTGACCTCAACAGGACTACCTGGTTAATAAATAAAGAGGTCTCTGACCTCAACAGGCCTACTTGGTTAATAAATAAAGAGGTCTCTGACCTCAACAGGACTACTTGGTTAATAAATAAAGAGGTCTCTGACCTCAACAGGACTACTTGGTTAATAAATAAAGAGGTCTCTGACCTCAACAGGACTACTTGGTTAATAAATAAAGAGGTCTCTGACCTCAACAGGACTACTTGGTTAATAAATAAAGAGGTCTCTGACCTCAACAGGACTACTTGGTTAATAAATAAAGAGGTCTCTGACCTCAACAGGACTACTTGGTTAATAAATAAAGAGGTCTCTGACCTCAACAGGACTACTTGGTTAATAAATAAAGAGGTCTCTGACCTCAACAGGACTACTTGGTTAATAAATAAAGAGGTCTCTGACCTCAACAGGACTACTTGGTTAAATAAAGAGGTCTCTGACCTCAACAGGACTACTTGGTTAATGAATAAAGAGGTCTCTGGCCTCAACAGGACTACTTGGTTAAATAAAGAGGTCTCTGACCTCAACAGGACTACTTGGTTAATAAATAAAGAGGTCTCTGACCTCAACAGGACTACCTGGTTAATAAATAAAGAGGTCTCTGACCTCAACAGGACTACTTGGTTAATAAATAAAGAGGTCTCTGACCTCAACAGGACTACTTGGTTAAATATAGGTTAAATAGAGACAGCGTTATAAAGCTGAGGTAAATGTACTGTATGTACTGAGGTAATGTTTGGGTAAACGTAGCGGGTTCCAGGAAACAGTATTTTACTGTGAGTCTTTTAATGATTGAACTCCTCCTACTGAGGATGATGGGGGATAATACCTTTCAAAGAGTCTGAGGAAGGTTTGATTCCAATATAATCCATTAATCCAAGATAATTATTATTCTAATGTGATGAGAGCTCATCAAAATGTACTAACACCCCAAAACATTTACGAGAAAAAAACGTCTTTGTAAATCGAATAATCCCACACTCAAGAAATCCACACTTCACACCTCTCCCCCTCACCTAACCCTCTCAGATAGGGTGAGGCACGACTGCACCAGGAGGTGGCAGGACGGAAAAGGAGAGAACAGCCTTCTGGGTAGTTAATAGCTCATTTGTTATGAAAATTGATTTCTCTCCCGAAAAAGCAAGATGCTAATGTCAGCCTTCTGGGATGTTACGGGAGACTGGGAAAGAGAGAGAGAGAGGGAGAGAGAACAAAAGAGAGAGAGAGAGAGAGAGAGAGACAGAGGGAGAGAGAGAGAGAACAAAAGAGAGAGACAGAGGGAGAGAGAGAGAGAGAGAGAGAGAGAGAGAGAGAGAGAGAGAGAGAGAGAGAGAGAGAGAGAGAGAGAGAGAGAGAACAAAAGAGAGACAGAGGGAGAGAGAGAGCTAGAGAGAGAGAGAGAGAGAGAGAGAGAGAGAGAGAGAGAGAGAGAGAGAGAGAGAGAGAGAGAGAGAGAGGGGAGTGTGGTAGACAGAGAGAGAGAAAGGGAGAACAAAGAGAGAGAGAGAGAGAGAGAGAGAGGGGAGTGTGGTAGACAGAGAGAGAGAGAGAGAGAGAGAGAGAGAGAGAGAGAGAGAGAGAGAGAGAGAGAGAACAAAAGAGACAGAGAGAGGGAGACATGAGTTGTGAATAATGATGTTTGATTTTAAGCTCTCTGTCCCGTCCGTGTTATGGAGGGAGAGGTGGAGATTTAGCGGACTTTGTCACGTCTCAGCCTGAGCGGTTACAAAACGCAAAATCTTCCTCGTAGAGGAAACATCTGTATCAAACATCTAAAATGGCAGTTATCCACTTTGTATAGTTTAATAAAACATCTGCCGGACGGGTTAGTACTTTCTTCTCTTTAAAAAATCAGCGACTCCATTGCCAGAGAATACGTTTCTGCATGATGCATCCCAGAGGAAATCACAGTAGTTCTCTCTCCATTCATTCTGTATTTCTCTTAATGGAGTCCTTATTTATAACATTATATTCCTCTTAATGGAGTCCTTATTGTAGAACATTATATTCCTCTTAATGGAGTCCTTATTTATAACATTATATTTATCTTAATGGAGTCCTTATTGTAGAACATTATATTCCTCTTAATGGAGTCCTTATTTATAACATTATATTTCTCTTAATGGAGTCCTTATTGTAGAACATTATATTCCTCTTAATGGAGTCCTTATTTATAACATTATATTTCTCTTAATGGAGTCCTTATTGTAGAACATTATATTCCTCTTAATGGAGTCCTTATTTATAACATTATATTTCTCTTAATGGAGTCCTTATTGTATAACATTATATTCCTCTTAATGGAGTCCTTATTTATAACATTATATTCCTCTAAATGGAGTCCTTATTGTAGAACATGATATTCCACTTAATGGAGTCCTTATTGTATAACATTATATTGCTCTTAATGGAGTCCTTATTTATAACATTATTTACTTCACTTAATGGAGTCCTTATTGTATAACATTATATTCCTCTAAATGGAGTCCTTATTTCTAACGTTATATTCCACTTAATTGAGACCTTATTTATAACATTATATTTCTCTTAATGGAGTCCTTATTGTATAACATTATATTCCTCTTAATGGAGTCCTTATTTATAACATTATATTCCTCTAAATGGAGTCCTTATTGTAGAACATGATATTCCACTTAATGGAGTCCTTATTGTATAACATTATATTCCTCTTAATGGAGTCCTTATTTATAACATTATATTCATGCCTCTTAATGGAGTCCTTATTGTAGAACATTATATTGCTCTTAATGGAGTCCTTATTTATAACATTATTTACTTCACTTAATGGAGTCCTTATTGTATAACATTATATTCCTCTAAATGGAGTCCTTATTTCTAACGTTATATTCCACTTAATTGAGACCTTATTTATAACATTATATTTATCTTAATGGAGTCCTTATTGTATAACATTATATTCCTCTTAATGGAGTCCTTATTTATAACATTATATTCCACTTAATGGAGTCCTTATTGTATAACATTATATTCCTCTTAATGGAGTCCTTATTTATAACATTATATTCCTCTTAATGGAGTCTGTTTCGTCCGTCGTTAAATGATGACCAAGGTGCAGCGTGGGAGGCGTACATTTTCTTTATTAATGTTCCACCAAAAAAAAACTATAAACAACACAACGAACGTAAAGCTTCGTAGTGCAACACATGCAACAAACAAAGACAATATCCCACAACTGAAGGTGGGAAAAAGGGCTGCCTAAGTATGATCCCCAATCAGAGACAACGATAGACAGCTGCCTCTGGTTGGGAACCATACTCTGCCAACAAAATAAATATAAACATAGATTTCCCACCCTAGTCACACCCTGACCTACCAAATAGAGAATTTAAAGGATCTCTAAGGTCAGGGCGTGACAATGGAGTCCTTATTGTATCACATTAGATTCCACTAAATTTAGTTATTATAAAGCATCCCAGATTGTGTGTTGATTCTTATTTTTAAAAAGTAATTAAACATTGATAATGTAATACTGAATTATGGTAATTATGCTCAACTAGATTATTCTCTACGGAAGTAAATGTTGGCCGGAAAATCATTGCTGCACACCATCTCTCCACGAAAACAATAACAAAACATCTCTCAATGGAACAAACTAAACTATTAGATTCTTATTCAGGAGTTGACCATTATTCAAAAGCAACACCAAGCACATTTAGGGTGCAATTACCTTCTAATAGAAATGTCCACAACACTAGGTGAGATATAATTACCCTTTGATAATACCAGGGGCAGATTTCAGTGTTTTGTTTTGTAGTCTTTCAAAGACATTAAGACACTCAATATTCCTCTGATTACAATATAGAAGGGATGCTGTAACCAGATAATAATAATGGATAAAAGTAGTGCACTATATAGGGAATAGGGTATCATTTGGGACTCATATAATAACATATATAGGGAATAGGGCTCTGGTCTAAAGTAGTGCACTGTATAGGGAATAGGGTGTTATTTGGGACTCAAAATAATAACAATGCCTGTTGCCTTACGTGAGTAAACAATAATATTGGCTTAATTACTGCAGTCAATCACTCTGGCAAAGCAGCAGATGTTTTATGTTTGAGGAATACGTTTAGAGTTTATATTCTGTCTGTATTCCTGGCTGGACAAACTGAAGTATGAGTGTGATGTCATGGCTCCCCCAGAGTGACACTGCATCTCAGTGCTAGAGGGTCTACAGAGACACTGCATCTCAGTGCTAGAGGTGTCACTACAGACCCTGGTTTGATTCCAGGCTGTATCACAGCGGTCTAAGACACTGCATATCAGCGCTAGAGGCGTCACTACAGACCCTGGTACGATTCCAGACACTTCAAGTCAGTGCAAGATGTGAACACTACAGGCCCTGGTTGGAATCCAGGCTGTATCACAACCGGTCGTCATTGGGAGTCCCATAAGGCGGTGCATAACTAGCCCAGCGTCGTCAGTTTGGCCGCGGTAGGTCGTCATTGGGAGTCCCATAAGGCGGTGCATAACTAGCCCAGCGTCGTCAGTTTGGCCGGGGTAGGTCGTCATTGGTAGTCCCATAAGGCGGTGCATAACTAGCCCAGCGTCGTCAGTTTGGCCGGGGTAGGTCGTCATTGTAAATAATCCATTTGTTCTTAACTAACTTTCCCAGTTAATTAAAGGTTCAATCAATAAAATGGCTGGCAATAGAAACAGTCATCATAACTCTTAAAGGATTTTTAAAAAACATTCTAATAAATGCAACAGTTGGACTATGGATGAAGATACTCCAGACTTTTAGAGTTTGTATAATCAATAAGATATTGACTGAATTATTAGTACATAAAACATTTTACTGGAGAGGATAAATAATTCACGGAGTTCAGGTATTGTGGGATTTCAGGAATTCCATTTATTTTCAAATGTCACTTATTATTTTTCTGAGAATGCAGTCATATATATATTTTTAGAGTATCAGGTATTTTGTACAAATATTTTTTAACAAAATACACTGGGTATATTTGCATATATGAAACAATTAACATAAAGGGGTGGAACCTACCTGCCCTCACATGTACTGCCTAGACCTACCAGCCAGTGAGAGAACGAGAGAGGGAGAGAGAGAGACAGAGGGAGAGACAGAGAGAGAGAGAGAGAGAGAGAGAGCGGGACAGTGAGAGAGAGTGAGAGAGTAAGAGAGAGAGAGAGAGAGAGAGGGACAGTGAGAGAGAGTGAGAGAGTAAGAGAGAGAGAGAGTGAGAGAGAGAGAGAGGGACAGTGAGAGAGAGTGAGAGAGTAAGAGAGAGAGAGAGTGGGACAGTGAGAGAGAGTGAGAGAGTAAGAGAGAGAGAGAGAGAGAGAGAGAGAGAGAGAGAGAGAGAGAGAGAGAGAGAGAGAGAGAGAGAGAGAGAGAGAGAGAGAGAGAGAGAGAGAGAGAGAGAGAGAGAGCGGGACAGTGAGAGAGAGTGAGAGAGTAAGAGAGAGAGAGAGAGAGAGGGACAGTGAGAGAGAGTGAGAGAGTAAGAGAGAGAGAGAGTGAGAGAGAGGGACAGTGAGAGAGAGTGAGAGAGTAAGAGAGAGAGAGAGTGGGACAGTGAGAGAGAGTGAGAGAGTAAGAGAGAGAGAGAGAGAGAGAGAAAGCGGGACAGTGAGAGAGAGAGAGAGAGTAAGAGAGAGAGAGAGAGAGAGAGAGAGAGAGAAAGAGAGGGACAGAGAGAGAGAGAGAGAGAGAGAGAGAGAGAGAGAGAGAGAGAGAGAGAGAGAGAGAGAGAGAGAGAGAGAGAGAGGGACAGTGAGAAAGAGAGAGAGAGAGACAGAGGGAGAGAGAGAAAGAGAGAGAGAAGGAGCGAGAGACAGAGAGAGAAAGAGAGAGAGCGAGAGAGAGAGAAGGAGCGAGAGACAGAGAGAGAGAGAGAGGGAGCGGAGAGAGAGAGAGAGAGAGAGAGAGAGAGAGAGAGAGAGAGAGAGAGAGAGAGAGAGAGAGAGAGAGAGAGAGAGAGAGGGAGCGGGAGCGGGACAGTGAGCGAGAGAGAGAGAATGAGGAAGGAGAGAGAGAAGGAAAGAGATATATACAAGTAGAGAGAGAGAGAAAACAAGGGAGAGAGAGAGAATGAGGTCGAGAGAGAGAGAGAGAGAAGGAGCGAGAGACAGAGAGAGAGAGAGAGGGAGCGGGAAAGTAAGAGAGAGAGAGAGAGAGAGAGAGAGAGAGAGAGAGAGAGAGAGAGAGAGGGAGTGGGACAGTGAGAGAGAGACAGTGTTGACCAGCTAAGGCAGTGTGGATGAAAGTCACATGACAGCTCTATGAAATGAGTTAACAGAACCCTCCATCTGGACCATGTGTCTCCTCAACATGAGCTTCAGTCCTGATCATATTTCATCTGGGTTCTGCCACTGTATTAAGACAGCTACACACACACACACACACACACACACACACACACACACACACACACACACACACACACACACACACACACACACACACACACACACACACACACACACACACACACACACACACACACACACACACACACACACACAGCTTCTGCCTGCACCGGTCTTACACCTCAGGAAGGCTGTTACTGTGTCCCAAATCACATCCTTATCCCTATATTGTATTATGTTTGACCAGAACCTGTCAAAACTAGTGCACTATAAAGGGTACAGGGTGTCATTTGGGACAAAGCCAGTTCCTTCCTTCTAATGAGGCGTTCCTCAGCAGACGGTCTAGTAGAGAGAGACACAGACAGAGAGAGAGAGAGAGAGAGAGAGAGAGAGAGAGAGAGAGAGAGAGAGAGAGAGAGGGAGAGAGAGAGAGAGAGACAGAGAAAGAAATAGAGACAGAGAGAGAGAAACAAAGAGAGAAACAGAGAAAAGAGAGTGAGAGAGAGAGAGACAGGGACAGAAACAGACAGAGAGAGAGAGACAGGGAGAGAAAAAGACAGAGAGAGAGAGACAGGGAGAGAAACAGAGAAAAGAGAGTGAGAGAGAGAGAGACAAGGGGAGAAACAGACAGACAGAGAGAGAGAGAGAGACAGGGAGAGAAACAGACAGACAGAGAGAGAGAGACAGGGAGAGACGGTGAACTTTCATCACAATAAACAAACATAAACTCATTCTGTTCACAACAACCCAGGGTGTGACCCCATGTGACCTGGTAACTGTTCATCAAACAGACTCATTCTGTTCACAACAACCCAGGGTGTGACCCCATGTCACCTGGTAACTGTTCATCAAACAGACTCATTCTGTTCACAACAACCCAGGGTGTGACCCCATGTCACCTGGTAACTGTTCATCAAACAGACTCATTCTGTTCACAACAACCCAGGGTGTGACCCCATGTGACCTGGTAACTGTTCATCAAACAGACTCATTCTGTTCACAACAACCCAGGGTGTGACCCCATGTCACCTGGTAACTGCACATTAAACATAGTGATGATAAACGTTGACACTGAACATAACATGAGTTGTCTGACATAGAAATGTGAAATGTACATTTGGACTGACAGGTGTTTGTCTCGCTTGTATGACATCCAGTGGTATACAGTACTTAAGAAAACAATACTTTAAAGTACTACTTAGGTCGTGTTTTGTTGGTATCTGTACTTTACTATTTATATTTTGGACAATTTTTACTTCTTTTTCACTACATTCCTAAAGAAAATAATGTACTTTTTACTTTTTACTTTGAATGCTCATCGGGACAGGAGAATGGTCCAATTCACGTACTTATCAAGAGAACATCCCTGTTCATCTCAACTGCCTCTGATCCGGAGGATCACTAAACAGAGAACATCCCTGGTCATCTCAACAACCTCTGATCCGGAGTGACCCCACTAAACAGAGAACATCCTGGTCATCAAACTGACTCTGATTCTGTTCACAACAGGGTGTGACCATGTCAGGGCATTAAACAGGTAGGACTCACCTGGTAACTGCACATCAAACAGAGAACATCCCTGGTCATCCCTACTGCCTCTGATCTGGAGGACTCACTAAACAGAGAACATCCCTGGTCATCTCTACTGCCTCTGATCTGGAGGACTCACTAAACAGAGAACATCCCTGGTCATCTCTACTGCCTCTGATCTGGAGGACTCACTAAACAGAGAACATCCCTGGTCATCCCTACTGCCTCTGATCTGGAGGACTCACTAAACAGAGAACATCCCTGGTCATCTCTACTGCCTCTGATCTGGAGGACTCACTAAACAGAGAACATCCCTGGTCATCTCTACTGCCTTTGGACTCACTAAACAGAGAACATCCCTGGTCATCTCTACTGCCTCTGATCTGGAGGACTCACTAAACAGAGAACATCCCTGGTCATCTCTACTGCCTCTGGACTCACTAAACAGAGAACATCCCTGGTCATCCCTACTATCTCTGACCTGGAGGACTCACTAAACAGAGAACATCCCTGGTCATCCCTACTGCCTCTGACCTGGAGGACTCACTAAACAGAGAACATCCTTGGTCATCCCTACTGCCTCTGACCTGGAGGACTCACTAAACAGAGAACATCCTTGGTCATCCCTACTGCCTCTGACCTGGAGGACTCACTAAACAGAGAACATCCCTGGTCATCTCTACTGCCTCTGACCTGATGTATAAATGATGTCTGAGTGTTGGACTGTGCCCCCTGGTCATCTCTACTGCCTCTGATCTGATGTATAAATGATGTCTGAGTGTTGGACTGTGCCCCCTGGTCATCTCTACTGCCTCTGATCTGATGTATAAATGATGTCTGAGTGTTGGACTGTGCCCCCTGGTCATCTCTACTGCCTCTGATCTGATGTATAAATGATGTCTGAGTGTTGGACTGTGCCCCCTGGTCATCTCTACTGCCTCTGATCTGATGTATAAATGATGTGAGTGTGGGACTGTGCCCCCTGGTCATCTCTACTGCCTCTGATCTGATGTATAAATGATGTGAGTGTGGGACTGTGCCCCCTGGTCATCTCTACTGCCTCTGATCTGATGTATAAATGATGTGAGTGTTGGACTGTGCCCCCCGTCTCTCCCTAAATACATAAAACGGTGCCGTCTGGTTTCCTTCATAAAAGGAATTTGAAATTATGTACACATTTGCTTTTGCTACTTAAGTATATTGTATCAATTACATTTACTCTTGATACTTAAGTATATTTTAAAACCAAATAGTTTTAGACTTTTTACTCAAGTTGTATTTTACTGGGTGACTTTCACTTGAGTCCTTTTCTATAAAATTATATAAACTTTTATTCAAGTATGACTATTGGGGACTTCTTCCACCACTGAGGACATCAAAGCCCTATGTACAATCCTCAACGGCTCATCTTACAAAATACATGGAGTCCTCTCTTAATTTACAGCATTTTCCCCTCTCTCAGACAACAAACACTAAGCAGACCTTCTTGTGGTGTGAGATGCTCAAGTTGAGAACGGCCAAAACCTCCCCGTTTCAGAGCTGTGAAGCCGGAGACCCTGCGCTCTGACGTCATGCTACTATGTACTCAGCTACGATCTCATTTCAGAGCTTGTTAGGGCCCAAACGAGCATACGGGTCAGAGTGTAAAGGGCCACACTCCTTGGCTGACACCCTGTGTTTGTCGTAATAAATACGATGGGGAGACAGAGAACTGGTTTCAAGTGCAGGGCGCAGCTGGAGTTTATTTGTGAAGGACCACAGGAGGAGGCAGGTAGCTGGGTCCAGGGGCAGGCAGCAGGTCATACACAGGAGGAGGCAGGTAGCTGGGTCCAGGGACAGGCAGAAGGTCATATACAGGAGGAGGCAGGTAGCTAGGTCCGGGGGCAGGCAGAAGGTTATACACAGGAGGAGGCAGGTAGCTGGGTCCAGGGGCAGGCAGAAGGTTATACACAGGAGGAGGCAGGTAGCTGGGTCCAGGGGCAGGCAGAAGGTCATACACAGGAGGAGGCAGGTAGCTGGGTCCAGGGGCAGGTAGAAGGTCATACACTGGAGGAGGCAGGTAGCTGGGTCCAGGGGCAGGCAGAAGGTCATACACAGGAGGAGGCAGGTAGCTGGGTCCAGGGGCAGGCAGAAGATCATACACTGGAGGAGGCAGGTAGCTGGGTCCAGGGGCAGGCAGCAGGTCATACACAGGAGGAGGCAGGTAGCTGGGTCCAGGGGCAGGCAGCAGGTCATACACAGGAGGAGGCAGGTAGCTGGGTCCAGGGGCAGGCAGAAGGTCATACACAGGAGGAGGCAGGTAGCTGGGTCCAGGGGCAGGCAGAAGATCATACACTGGAGGAGGCAGGTAGCTGGGTCCAGGGGCAGGTAGAAGGTCATACACAGGAGGAGGCAGGTAGCTGGGTCCAGGGGCAGGCAGAAGGTCATACACAGGAGGAGGCAGGTAGCTGGGTCCAGGGGCAGGCAGAAGGTCATACACAGGAGGAGGCAGGTAGCTGGGTCCAGGGGCAGGTAGGTCATACACAGGAGGAGGCAGGTAGCTGGGTCCAGGGGCAGGCAGAAGGTCATACACAGGAGGCAGGTAGCTGGGTCCAGGGGCAGGCAGAAGGTCATACACAGGAGGAGGCAGGTAGCTGGGTCCAGGGGCAGGCAGAAGGTCATACACAGGAGGCAAGCTGGGTCCAGGGGCAGGCAGAAGGTCATACACAGGAGGAGGCAGGTAGCTGGGTCCAGGGGCAGGCAGAAGGTCATACACAGGAGGAGGCAGGTAGCTGGGTCCAGGGGCAGGCAGAAGGTCATACACAGGAGGAGGCAGGTAGCTGGGTCCAGGGGCAGGCAGAAGGTCATACACAGGAGGCAGGTAGCTGGGTCCAGGGGCAGGCAGAAGGTCATACACAGGGGGTCCAACAAGGCAACAGTGCAGGCAGGGAAAAGGCTGTAACTTCGTCCGAGAGATCAGTGTCACGTTCACTGTCTTCAAACTCCCTGTCATAAACGAGCCAAGATGCACACAAACACTCACAGAAAATAAATAATTACCCACAAACACAGGTGGGGAAAAGGGCTGCCTAAGTATGATTCTGAATCAGAGATAACGATAGACAGCTGCCTCTGATTGGGAACCATACCCGGGCCAACAAAGAAACAGACAAACTAGAATGCCCACCCAACCACCCAACACCCTGACCTAACCAAATAGAGAAATAAAAAGTCTCTGTAAGGTCAGGGGCGTGACAATCAGGCAATAGGTTGATAACAGGAAATCTGATAGGCTAAAGTACAGGCAGGGAATAGGTTGATACGGGAAACCAGGAGGACTAATACTAATACGGGGAAACCAGGAGGACTAATACAGGAGGGGAAACCAGGAGGACTAATACGGGGAAACCAGGAGGGGAAACCAGGAGGACTAATACGGGGGAAACCAGGAGGACTAATACGGGAAACCAGGAGGACTAATGGAAATGGGAAACCAGGAGGACTAATACGGGGAAACCAGGAGGACTAATACGGGGAAACCAGGAGGACTAATACGGGGAAACCAGGAGGACTAATACGGGGAAACCAGGAGGACTAATACGGGGAAACCAGGAGGACTAATACGGGGAAACCAGGAGGACTAATACGGGGAAACCAGCTCTTCAAATAGAAGTGTGTCACAAAACAATCATTACCTCACAGTGACGGGGTGCGAAGAACGGAACTAAATAGTGTGTGATAATGACATACAGGTGTGTGAACAGGTGATTAGAATTCAGGTGATTGGGATCTGGAGAGGTGAGCTGGAGAGTGGGCTGTGTTCAGGGGATCTATGTGTTAGAGGGTGTGGGCTGGAGAGTGGGCTGGGTTCAGGGGATCTATGTGTTAGAGGGTGTGTTGGAAAGTGGGCTGGAAAGTGGGCTGGATTCAGGGGATATACAAGTTTGAGTGTGAGCTGGAGAGTGAGTTGGAAAGTGGGCTGGATTCAGGGGATATACAAGTTTGAGTGTGAGTTGGAAAGTGGGCTGGATTCAGGGGATCTATGTGTTAGAGGGTGTGAGTTGGAGAGTGAGCTGGAAAGTGGGCTGGGTTCAGGGGATATACAAGTTTGAGTGTGAGTTGGAAAGTGGGCTGGATTCAGGGGATCTATGTGTTAGAGGGTGTGAGTTGGAGAGTGAGCTGGAAAGTGGGCTGGATTCAGGGGATATACAAGTTTGAGTGTGAGTTGGAAAGTGGGCTGGATTCAGGGGATCTATGTGTTAGAGGGTGTGAGTTGGAGAGTGAGCTGGAAAGTGGGCTGGGTTCAGGGGATATACAAGTTTGAGTGCGAGTTGGAAAGTGGGCTGGATTCAGGGGATCTATGTGTTAGAGGGTGTGAGTTGGAAAGTGGGCTGGGTTCAGGGATCTATGTGTTAGAGGGTGTGAGTTGGAAAGTGGGCTGGGTTCAGGGGATCTATGTGTTAGAGGTGTGGGCTGGGTTCAGGGGATCTATGTGTTTGAGTTGGAAGCAGACATTACGTTTGTCTGTCTGACTTCGTGTTGAGATATCTCTGATCAGCAGGGTAAAGGGTTTGTCTGTCTGACTTCGTGTTGAGATATCTCTTCAGCAGGGTAAAGGGTTTGTCTGTCTGACTTCGTGTTGAGATATCTCTGATCAGCAGGGTAAAGGGTTTGTCTGTCTGACTTCGTGTTGAGTTATCCCTGATCAGCAGGGTAAAGGGTTTGTCTGTCTGACTTCGTGTTGAGATATCTCTGATCAGCAGGGTAAAGGGTTTGTCTGTCTGACTTCGTGTTGAGATATCTCTGATCAGCAGGGTAAAGGGTTTGTCTGTCTGACTTCGTGTTGAGATATCTCTGATCAGCAGGGTAAAGGGTTTGTCTGTCTGACTTCGTGTTGAGATATCTCTGATCAGCAGGGTAAAGGGTTTGCTGAAAATTGTCCACTTCTGAGAATCTGTTTATCCCTGTGTAACAAGACTGCTCCTTTACAAAGCAGAGAGAGACACAGGACCACATTTTTCTCTTTGATTTAGACACTTTACCAATGAATAAAAACATAATGAGTCACACACTGTCTTTCTTTCCTCAAGAGCAAGAGGTCGGCATCGTGCCTCCTCTAATAAAAAAGAGGGCAGGCAGCAAGCATCAGCCAATTTACACCTGAACTCATCTAAATACAGAACCCAGTATCACCACTGCCCTGCCTGCAGTCATAGAGACAGAGAAAGGCTTCCAATGCTGTTGGAACTGTAGAAGTAGAATTAGAATCATTCTGATCTATGGTTGGAACACTGGGACATTATTGTGTTCCGTGTTGTCATGCTAATGATGGTCTTATCTAATGTGAATAGAACTGCTGTGGGTGTTTATTTTCCACGAAGAGCTGTTGCATCTGGGGACACTAAGAGAAGCCTGGTCTGTGTCTGTCTGCATCAAAGTCATCGCATCAACAAAAGGGACAAAAGAGCTGAAATTGACGAGAATAACTGAAGTGATGATTAGCATATCGTTGTTGTGTTCTAGAACAAAGTGAGTTTTGAAGTATGGAACACTGTTTCACTGGGATGTTTTGTATATTGATGATGCCTGGATATGATCATGTATTTATTTTGAATTAGTTATATGGGTTGTTTTTCTAGGCAGCTAGCAGTAAAGCTAGGCAGCTAGCAGTAAAGCTAGGCAGCTAGCAGTAAAGCTAGGCAGCTAGCAGTGATGTCATCATCATCCATTCTCCACACAGTGCCTTTAAAAACATGGACTGCTGAATTGATTCCTGTTTTGTCGAAAGAACTGCAAATCATTTGACATACATTAGGGGGTCCACTCTGACTAGGTGATTGTTCCACAAAAGGAAAGCAAAGGCAATAGTCCAAACTATTCACCATTCCATGAATATTTTATTGACTGCAATGTAAAAACTCCTTGCTGGGACGATGACAGAGTTTTGCTCCCTCTGTGATTAGAAATGCAGCAGCCAATTAGCTGGCGGTTCTGCAAGTCTGGAAGAGCGGAGAAGAGAAAGATGCTTCTAAATGTGTTCTGGACACAAAGGGGAGGATGGACTATGATAATTTCCAAATTAATATAGTCCATGATTGAAACGACTGCCACAACAGGAAATGCAAATGTGACAGAAATGATTGGCTGAGACTGTGCCATATCTCTTCCTGTCTCTCTTCTTCTCTTAGCTATACTTGAGTGTCAGGGAGTTATTTAGCCTTGGACAGCAGAAACACTTGAGAATAAGTGGACTGGAAAATATGCATAGCGGCATAACACACTACGGGTGTGTCC